>NW_008651832.1:27506-59197 GCF_000695815.1 Acanthisitta chloris
ACCATGACTGTCAAAGAAAAGTCACTAAACAGATACATGACAATATATTCAAACCAGTCTTTTTCTTGCCAATACATAAAAGAATAGGGAATAGGCTAGGTAATACTTTGGCTGCAATGCAGATCAACTACTCCTATTACATTTTGCTTTTTAAATTAACATTCTATTTTGGTATTATTTGAAAGATGCCTCCAGTAGTCATGAAATCTCAAAGACATCTGAAAACCAGGAAAAACACCACTCCTCACTTTCTTCCATTTAGTAAAAATGACTGCTGTAATTGCTAAAAGATATTCAATGACTTGCATAAGGTAAGAGACATTTAGATTCGATAAACACATTTTCCACATGAGAACATCTGAAATCTGAAATTACAGATTCATTTTCACAGCTGGAAGTATTACTATAATGAAGATCCTTATAATTTCTATGCTGATTGAGGATTCAAAATAAGAAAGAAATAAAATATATGTAAATCTCACCCAGACCCATGGTTCAGGATACTGGGATCAAGGGATTGAATCTCATTTACTGATGGCAATTCTGCAAAGAGCAGGACATTCCCACCATCTGCTAAGCAACTGGACTTACACAGTGCAAGTACTATAAGGAGTAGGAGAACTTGAGTTCTGACAGGGAACGTGGACATAATCCTGAGCTCTTGGGTGCTTGGCCGGATGAGAGATACAACCAGCACAGAGATTCTACTGCCTAGAAAAATCCATCTGAAAAGAGCTATCCTTCATTCTTAGGTGAAGGCAGTGGTAAGACACAAAACACTGGTGTGGTAACACAACTTTTGCTCACCTTTCTGCATCTGAAATAACCACTCCAAATGAACTTTCCTATTTGCCTCTATAGATCTAACAAAGTTTGTTAACGTACAACACATTTCAAACATAAGCTATGTTCTTAAATGTAAGTATATTAATAGACAAACTGCCAAACAGGAATGGTTTTCTAAACAAGGCCTCCAAAGTAGTAAAACACAGAGGTTACAGAGGACAGACCCAGCAACCTCAGTTCTGAAACCAGTGCCAAGAACAATACTGGGGACATTGACTCATGGAGAGCTGTTTAATGTCCTGAGCAAACTACTACACATCTGCATTATATCCTGGAGAAAAGCCACACTTGGAGATTTTATCATCTTCTTTTATGAAACTCCTTAAAATGGCTCTTGGGCAATCTCAGACAACAAATAACAGAGTTTAGGAAATGCAGGACTCCATTGGCTGAAGTGGTTGAACTAGGATGAAGGCAGGTAACTTATAAGCATGCCAGCTTCAGCCCCAGAGGGCATTTGTGCTTCTTGAGATTCACTAAACCCAAGGTCATTTGACAAAGGCAAGGAGAAGTTGCTTCACCTATGAAGAAGTTCAACTAGTAAAATTCAGACTTGCCTCAGACTTTAAGAGCACACCTTAAATTTTGGCAGTGTATTCGCAAATGCCCCTTTCAATGCAAAAATATTTCAGAGTAGAGTCTTGGCCCAAAACACCTGGATTTTCAGTATATTATTGGTACCTGAGAACAAAAGATGTTAGAGGGTGTTTTATCACATTAACTGCAACAATGGGTACCAAAAAAATACCATGCTTTTACATGCAGCAAGAAGTCTATTACAGCCCAGTAAAGAGGAGACTGCACTGCAAACGGGTTTGGCTGTAACACTGAGGGCCTTTGCGTGTGCAAATATTTGGTGAGTCACTTCTGATTTCTTCAGATGTAGTCACTGGGTCATATGAACATATGACAACATTTTCACAAATACCTGAAAATTATTTGAAGGAGTTCTCACAAACAATTGTGCTTTTATGTGTTAAGGTGTTTTCAATCTTAATTAAACTAACTCCATTTGTCCTTGCCAACACAATTTTTTCTCTAGCATGTTGTTCTAATCATAGATTTGCATTAAGTAATGCCAGAATTTCACTAAAGATACTTCAAACTATTACACTATATTTAATATAGAAAGGAGAAAGTCCTATATAATCAATAATATTGAGCTTTTAAAACTAGTAAAGAAAACAATGTGACAGCTTTCTCCACATATTCATAATTTATGGGAGGGTTATTTTATTTCCTAGGTTAGGCTAAGTCCCTGAACATGTCCCTAAATTATGAGGCTTTGACATGAGTTCCACAAACAATTAACAGAAAAACCAACAGCTGAAGCTAAACCTGAGAGAAAGAATCTTTCCGTAACAGAACAAACCAGTATAATCAGAGTTTAGTTCCACATAAATGCCATGAGGGTAACCATGCCAGTATGTGGGAAGAATTACAGAAGGCCCACAAACTTTTTTTTTCATTCCAAACACTTTTTTTGGTCCTTACCACATGATTATTTAATTTCTTCAGGATATGAAAATCAAAATGGTTCATATTCATTCCTCATTCTACTGACATGTTCAAACAATTCTCAAACAAGAGAAGCAAGATTTGACCTTGCAAAACATGTGTTCATTCATACTCTGAGAACATCATCTTCCAATGTTCCCTCTATTTTAGCTACAGTTTCAAATAATTGTTGGGAATAAAGACAAGATTTTGTGGTATACCATACTGAGTTAACCTTGAAATATTTTTCAAGACAAGAGCAACACTTACTAATTTTTATTCCCTTCAGCAGCAACTTTAATTGAGAAGCAGAATTGTTCTCAACGTTCCTGTACTCGATATTAAAGTTCATTCGGAAGTTTCAGATGCTGCTTACTTCCTAACAGCACTACTTCTTTCCAAACTACTAGTTTGATCAGGCACTCCCTCTTTTTGATATCTCATTTTTGTATATATTGCAAGGAGAAAACATGTCTAAGACAGTTGTATCTCCAAAATGAATAGAGAAGATAGAATGTTAGTTTGCAGTCACAGCAATTGCCTAAACTTCCTAATGTGTTTCCTAACATCTTGTGATCCACTAGGCTAAGCAAATCAGTCATGGTCTTTTCCAATAAACTTCAAGTGGCACATAATTCTTTTGCGTGATTTTACAACATTAACCATTTTCTGAATTGTTTGTAATATCTTCCCTCTCAATCCCTGACATAATTTATACTTCAGTTTACTGATCTCATCTATCAAAGACTTCTGCGTGGCTTTAGTGGGTTTTCAAACCTCACCATGTAGTCAAAATAATTCTTTGGTACCAAATGGGGCAAGTGTTTTTTTAAACTTCTGTAATTCACTCCAATTCCTTTTAAAGGAATTTAAATTAACTGATATCAACACACATGGATACAGGACCAAATACCATCCATCATAGCAATGCAGAGCCTCTCTGAAACAGCACAGGTGTCAAATCAGGCTTCAATGCCATAGAAGTGGAACACCAAAAAGGACAGGCCAGGTGGAAAATGCCTGAAACAAAGTTCATAAAGGAGTGTGGATATATCAGTCAAGACCTGAGGTGTGTATTCAAAGGAAAGGCAAAATGCAATTTGGCTGGTGGTTAATAGTCATTAACTGCAAATAAAATACTAAGAGAGATCTCAATGTACAGTATGCAGTATCTATGCAGAGGAAATGAATAAAGATGACCTTAAAAGGCTGACAGTCATATTCAGTCTTAAAGCTACTTAAGTCACATCCTACTTTGTTTGGAAACACAGCCCACAGTTATGTAAAGCAAGACAGAATGAGTGTCAAGTCATGATTGCATAAACTTATTTACAATAGCGTAAATAAAGGAAGCAGCATGAAAAATATGTTGAAAATCTGACTGATGTTAGGCAGTCCTCTTGCTCATGCTATTGCGATCATATCACTCCTGTGGTGATCAGCAAAGTCACATAGGGACAGTTATGTCTAAAAATTGTTCCTTGCCATCAAAAATAGTGGATATGCAAAGAAAGCTTAGTTCTGTATTGGATCTGAGGAATGAGTCATATGGGTTGCAAGCATCTAGACTATACTCCTCCATGGATTCAAGTTCAGATAAGGTGACACCTGAGAAGAAGCAATATGCAATATCTTCTAAGGAGATACACTAACATCCTTCAGGAGAGCTGTGCTGCTTCCTATATATTTGAAATGTTAAGAAATACTTCAAAGGGGAACCTTATTCTTCAGATCTTGTGTTTGGTACAACTAAACCAATTGATATTTCACTCAAGTAAGACTTGGATTTTGAATTCATTGGTAATTGGATAAAAAACTCAGTCAGTACTTGCTCTGGAACCGGTACTGTTGGAAGAGGCACAACTCTATACACCTTGATTTTTGTCATTACTCTGCCCACAAACATGGGGAAAGTTGCTTACTAAGCTGCACTTGCATGGTATTATATCCAATTTTCTTATCCAGATCTGGCACATTATGAAGCCTATCAGTAAAACAGGCACTTAAAGATCTGATTGACATGTCTCTTGACATCAGTAGAAACACTGGCACTAAAAGATGCTGCACAGCAGACCCTCACTATACATTTAGATATCTATGAAGAAAGTCACACAAGGACACCATCTACATATTTTTCTTCTTTCCCCAATTCATATTCCTAGATTTCCCAACTTAATTCTGCATCTCTGGTATATAATTAATTCAAATGTAGATTTTAATGTATGTATTTAAGAACAAAAATCTGTCCCTTGAAAGACTTTGGGTAGGTAAACCTTACACAGCTGTGTGGTTGCAAGTGTCAGAATCTATTGGTGCATGTCAGCAAGAATAAAATAATCCTGTAGATTAGCTCCTGACAAGGACAGCACAGCACACAGGCTTTCAATACTGTGAAGGAGAAGAGACAGGTCTGTTGCGTGGGCAGAACAAGAGCTCCAAGTGATACAGGAATTCATAATGCTCAAGTCTGTCAGTAAGAACCTTCCTGGGGTATCAAATAAGTGGTTTAATTAGCATTGATGGTTCTCAGAAGCCAAGGAGTTTAAACATACATAAATCCTGTGTTGTTCTTGGTGAAGAAAAACTATGAAGTACACTAGTTTTAGAGCACTTGTTCATTAATCTACCCTGAGAGAAGCAAGAGGATCAGTATTGTGTGCAACCTAGGAGTACATCAGTAAGATTTACAGATTTTAGCTTTGCAAAATTTCAGATCAGAAGAAATTTTCAGATTGCATTAGAAAGTTTTACCAATGACAAGCAAGTATGAAATTTTTTTAGTATTTCTATACTAGTAGTAGTCTTTGTGTCAGTGCTATTATGCTAGAATGGAAGAGGGTTAAGGATACTAATATATTTTATCTTGCTTACAAAAGTACTATGTGCTCATTCTATAAAGTATTTTAAAATATATTTCTATAATAAATCAGGCCAGAGGCAAGGATTTTCTAAACAACATGAGAAAATGGTATGATAAATCTCATTGAACTCCAGCTCATTCGGGAGCTTGCTTGAAATAAGCATGAAGGATTAATGCAAGTGTGACAATTTTATCATCTGAGCCTCTATCTTTAACTGTATCATTTGCATACAAGCTGAACAGCCTTTTGCATGGAATATGAGGGATCTGTGAACTAAAAGGTAGGGAGAAACACAAAATTATCAGTATTGACCAATTCTGGACAGCTCTTCACCTGGGAGGGATATTAAATCATGGGAAGGATATCCTTAAGAGCAGTGGAAAAAAGGGTGTCTTTATCAGTCAAACAGAAAACACAATATCCTATTCTTTTCTCTTATTAAAATTCACATGTCCAGAGGAGTGGAAGTCTGATTCAGAATTTCTATGGATTTACAATTACTAAAAAACTCAGGAAATGTGAAAGGTGATGCAAAAAGTACCTACTTTTAATCTTCCTAGGGCATGGGCAGGACAATGCATATGGTGTGTGTCAGAGCATTCATGCTGCCACTCCCCTCCCACTAAGTGGCAGCTATTGCAGAAAATGCAGGACAGGATGTGAATTTAAAGCCATTCCTGTTTTATCTTAGCTACATTACTCTTTTACATTAAATACATAGCTAGAATTATGGACAGCAGAAGACCAAAAGGAAAGGGAAATGGGCTTTATTAGAGAGGTAACGTGATAGCTGGCAATGTGTGCTTGCAGCCCAGAAAGCCAACCATACCCTCAGCTGCACCAAAAGCAGTGTGGGCAGCAGGTCAAGGGAGGGGATTGTCCCTCTGGTGAGACCCCACCTGAAGTACTGTGTCTAGCTCGAAGGCCCCCAGCACAGGAAGAACATCAGCCTGTTGGAGTGAGTCCAGAGGCGGCCAACAGAGTGATTAGAGGGATGAAGCACCTCTCCTACGAGGAAAGGCTGAGAGAATTGGGAATGTTCAGCCTGGAAAAGAGAAAGCTTCAGAGTGACCTAAGTGCAGCCTTCAGTACCTGAGGGGGCCTACAAGATGGAGAGGGACTTTCTACAGGAGCATATAGTGACAGGACAAAGGTGAATGGCCTCAAACCGATAGGCAGTAGGTTTAGATTAGGTGCTAGGAAGAAACTCTTTACTGTGGGGGTGGTGAGGCACTGGAACAGGTTGCATAGAGAAGCTGTGGATGCTCCATCCCTGAGAATGTTCAAGGCCAGGTTGGATGGAGCTCTGAGCAACCTGGTCTAGCGGAAGATGTCCCTGCTTATGGCAGGTAGATTATCTTTAATGATTCTAAAAGCTAGTACTCAACCTCAGTGGTCCAAAAGGTCTGAACATTTATCCAGACTTCAGAATGATGCTGGTTTTGTCAAAATTCTACTAGTTCCTCCCAACAGGCCCCAAATATACCTCTCTATTTTTTCTAGCAGGCACTAGCATCTCCATTGTACCTCCAGATGTCCCAGTAGGACATGGTGTTTGCTTTTTCCAACATGCCCCTCTTACTTCCTACTGACTTTGAGAAGTCTTTGTGCATGTAGAGTAGAGGAAAACTGCTTAACTCATATCTCCCAATTATCCTCTTATTACCCTTGTTAGATGGCTTTGAGAAAGTATGTTTTCTTCTCAAAGCAAAGCATTTTAGAGTTCATTTAATATTTCCTATTAGTATCAAATTAGCTATGCCTTTAAGGCCTGACAAAATGCAGTGGGCAAGAGAAAGACCAGCAGATCCTTAGCTTTTTCTCCTTCCCGGCAAGACAAATCAAAATGAAAATGAGTGACTGATGGCAGAATTGTTGAAATCTTTCCATCCCTTTGGATATTTGGCACATGAGAGATCTTTGTCAAATTAACTTTGTATAGGTTTTAGGGTGCATGATAGAAATTTATGTGCAGGAAGTTCTTTACCCATCTTTTTAGCTCAGGGGCAGGAGCACTACAGAAGATTGGGGTTTTTTTGCTGCCGACTCACAACATCTGTCATCATAGACTAGGACATGAAGACACTTTTCAATTTTATTTAAAACATGGGCCTTGGTTACTCTGACATCTATATTCTGTGACAGTCCTTATTCCAAATAGTTAAAACTATGGATTTGTTCATCATTTCAGATTGAGGCCCTGTCACCATTACCAGCTGCTGAATTTTGTCTTCCACATAGGAAGCTGTTTTTCCTAACAGGCTCGCTATTTAGGACACTTCAACATAAACTGAACAACGCTTTTGCTTGAAAAATGTAGGATCTGTCAGGGAAAAGTATAGAATTATCAGTACTGACTGATTGTCGTTCAAAGAACAGGAGTCCAGCTTTTCATCTGGTGGAGAAATTAATTATAAGAATTGACAGACAATGGCTGATGATACCGCTGGAGCTGGGAAGCAGCAGATGGGATTGCTACTGTTAGGTGTGCATATATTTTTTTTTTGAAAGTCTGAAGTTTCATTTCTCAAGTGTTGTGCTCTCTAAAGGAGTAGCATATAAATATGTTTTTGGCAGCCAGTAAACATTCCAACAACAATCCAATACCATGTATCAGTGGAAAGTAAACAAGTCTTAATTTACTCCATCTCAAATGGAGGAACACAGTTAATATAATGGACAAACACAAACCCCTAATCTCCACAGAAATTACCACCATGTCATTCCATAGCGAAGTCTGTGTCTGATAGACATGTCATCCTTAAGACTGAAGATCACAATTTGTCGATATTTCAATACACATCTCCTGATATTTATTAGGTGGGCAGATGTCTATGAGCAATATTCACTTAAAGAGAATAGAGATACACAGAAATACACCTTGCATCTGATGGCAATTATTTGGGAAAAATCTTTCTTTAACTGTCATTTATTCCTCTTTCTAGATTTCATTTTTATAATCTTGCTCTGCCAGCTGAACTTTCCATACCTTAGTTTCTCATTTGCTTTCCTACCCAGTGATGATATATTAGGTAAAACATGAATTTTTTGAAAGCATGAATTTCTATACCTTTATAAAATGCCTAAATCTACAAAATGCTATTATATTGCAGGCTTTTGAGGGATCAGCAAAAGTAAATACGTATAGATTGCAACAGCTTTCAAAAGACAACCTGGAAAAAAAAGGTTGGGGGTGCTCAGCTTCAGATACTTTAGTCAACATCAAATTTCAGTGCCAACTCAAAATAAATCTGTAAAAAGGGGTGAACTGAAGCACCTGCATTAAAAAAAAAACCACCTCAGCACTCAAGGCAATTCTGTACACTTTAGAGACTTGAATCACCTGTTAGCATGGCACATGAGTTTCTTTAGCTTTTTTATTCTAAATATGGAATACAGATAGCAAGGTCCCTCATGCAATCTTAAAAATTACTCCACACGCAAACTAGACTAATCTACCATGAATGACCCAGAACTCCTTCAACTCCATGAGACATAGCAGGCGTGTGAGGAAATGCAGTTTGTCCCAAGTGCTGGGGGAGAACTGTATACTTTGGACTGACAGGCCACTTTATTTCAAACCTCATGAATAAACAAATCTGTTCCAATTAGTACTAGGGATTCCTGTAACAGCTTGCATTTACAAACTAGAACATATTAAATACCATGAAAGAATGTGGAATGTGCAACAAAATGAAAATATAAATATTTATCATTTATTTGAAATTATGTCAGTGTTTCCAAGGCTAGGTTGATATGGGAGTCAGGGAAATATGGGTGCCTGAAAAGGTTTTAATTTCAGTTTCAAATGGGTTTTTTGTCGTTTATTCATTTTTTTTCAAACTACTCTGTAATCTCTAGAGCAGGAGGCTACTTTTCTTAATATTTTCTGAAAGACAGAAATAATAGTTGAGGGGATTTATCACTGTGGATGCATTAAAAATGGAACTAATGAAATCAAAGCATCATGCACAGTCACACACTCTGCCCTCAGGGCACTTTAATGCTCACATGAGTTCCCTGAAGATACCTACGAGTAGAGCCCTGGAATGCAACTCAAGGCTTAAATTTACACCCTGTTTTCTCACTGACCTATCAACAATCTAATTTAAACTTTTGGTGCCTCCTTGTTGAAGCTAAACCATTTATTTATATCATTTGTGTGTCCAGAATACCAGATGCAATTTGCAGCTGGTATCTCCCACAAATGAAGTATTTTTATCAGGGTTTTTAGTCTAGATCATGTATTACAGAAATTTGACTTCTAGACTATCCAATAGAACTTTTAAAACTTTGCATGGAGACTTTGTCTTACATTTCCAAGTGGGGTCACTTTTGGTGCAGGTAAAGTGCCAGCACTTGCCTAGAGCAGGTGATTCTCAGGGCACAACTGGCAGTGAGTAATGACCAGAGCTGCAAGTAATCAGATGTGCTCCTACGATTGTCTTCAGAGGAAGGATCAGGGTGTGGGACATGACAGCTCCAGCTGGCAGTGAGGGAAATACATCCCCTTAGCTATATCAGTCTTTGTCATGGCTTCCCTTCCACCTTTCACATACACTTGGGAGCAGCAAAAGCAAGTTGGTGTCTCCTCCGTTTTCAAAGTGTATGCCAGTTTTATGGATATGGGTTTCATTTTATCTCTTGCTCCTAAAAAAGGCAAAACAAGAGCTGACCTGCTAGCTAGGAAGTGTTTACATACTTTAAATTTTGCTTAATGAGAAAGGCAAATAAAATACTACTTTTACTTGTATTTTCAGTGGTAGAGATTTTTAACAGCCTAACGGAAAACTCATTTGAAACTTGGATGACCTTCTTCCCAACCCATCTCCAGTGGCCATTTTTATTAAAAAATAAAACTTTAAAAAAATAAAACATGGGGCCCCTGTTGACCAAAAGCACCACAGAAAAGGATTTCGTGGCTGTGACTATTAGCGCTACTTCTTCCTACTAATAGTATTCTTAAAATCAGAGCTCTTACTATTACAGCTAATGACTCTATAAAAGTAGCATACAACACCACCATCACTACTTTTCCCAATTGTATCATTGATAGCTATGAATACAACTGTTCAAAGGTCACAAACTGTGACGTCAGTGGCATTGTAAGGGTGTAGCTAGAGACAAATTTTGACTCACTGTTTGTAAATGATCAGTCTAATGACCAGTCTGAAACTGAGCTACTTCATCCCAGTGAATGATGTTTACAATTTTCCTAGAAATTTTTCACATTATTTAGGCAACATTCATACCAAGTCGTAACAAAAATGCAATGTGCTTTCTTACTGTATGCCTGAATAGTTTACTTTTAAAACATAGTGTGACAAGCACGATATCTGGTAGTGCCACAGTATCTTTTCTGCTGTCATCTGTCAAGGCTGCACAGCCCTAGGCTATATATTTTCTCATGGGAAACAGTAAGCAGGAACTTACTGGTTCAGGATATAACTGGTTGAGTTGTTTTCAAAACACCTGATAGTTATATAGGTAAGCTCTTAAAATACTTCTAATCACAAGTTTTGGTTGAGTCTATGAAATAATTTAAGACTGTGGACAATGGGACAGTTTCTTCAGATCATCTGTAAATACTGATTTTTCACTAAAGTGCTATCTGGGCACTGAGTGCTATGGCAAAAACTTTGGTGTTGAGTTTTCAGCCCAGCTGGTAATGTGAGCCATTTCTGAATTTCACCTCTACTCCAGCAGTTAAAAACCAGCAGCAAGAGTACTCATTATACCTACTTAAGAGTACTACACTGGTTATTGACTGCAGTATTATAATCAGATAGAAATGTTCAGACATAGATGGAAACCAAGACACATAGCAAGCCTTAACTGTTCCAAGTTCTTTTGCAATTTGAGAGAAAATAACTTGACTTAGAAAAACAGGCTGGAAGGTGTCTGCTAGGCTTGCAATTTGTGATCCCCTCACTCTTGTAGTTTCTCTTTACTGTAAATAAATTGATGGATCACATACCCAGATCGGCAGCATTTGACATGCAGTCAGGAAATAAGTAAAAGATACCCTTTCTTTCTGCCCCATCTGTATGAAGTGACACAACTTTCCAGTCCACAGAGCTGTTAGACCAGACAAACAATTTAGCTCAACAGCCACATGATTGCCACAAGTAGCAAACAATCTGAGGAGAGGAAGGAAGCAAAAATGATAAGATGGTGAGAGCTGATGTCAGGGGAGTTGGGTTAACAGTAGCGCTACTCTGATGGTACAAGGATATCTTTGTGGGAGCATATTCTGGCCTGTCCAGGAAAAGATTGCCCACAATGACATAGTTGGGGAAAATAGTTGGACATGGTAAGATAACAGTCCATATAACAGGAGGAAGAAGCAAAATGGACAAGTCATCAACACCTTTCACACAAATTTCATGGAGAACAGTACTCACATGCATCTATCTTAGGAACACATCCTACTGTAAATATGACATTCTACAGTAAATATGACTAATTCATAGTCCTCCACTAGTCAGATACTTTGCTCATACTAACTTGCTTTTTCTGTTCTAGGTTAGTGATTCAATGAAGAGCTTCCTGCACTGTGAAGTCAACAAGCAATTTTATGACAAACCTCCCCAACACAGCATGTTACACGCACCTCGGCAAACAGAATGGCAGAAGCACGTACAACTTGACTAATTTCAGGACTGAGATACAAAAATTATGTAGGACAAGGAAACACATGCTTTGGGTGAGAATATAACTTACCCCACTACTTTTATGCCTGGAAACTGAATCAGCACATCACTGAGTTGGCACTTCATCAAACAGGAGGATAGTGCTGTTCAGGGGATCTGTTTGTGAGCTTTGGCATGAGAGAGGTGCTGGAGAACTGGAGATCAACAAGATTTGCTTTACGGTGGTGCAGCCCATAGAAAAGCAACCTGGAAGTGGTTGTACCTTGGGTGCCTGTGCAATAGATATTTGAGCAGGGTTCATACTTTTGATTCTGTCTACAGGGCAATCCCGTGGTACCGCAACTTGCGTAGACATATCCCAAGAAACTTTCAACATGAAGCTTCAGTGCTGCCAGAATAACTATGGCAGCTTGAGCTCCACATGCCCCAAATGGACTCCAGGCATAATATTGAAACCTTCATGCCCCTACAACTCTATTAGATGTAGCTAAGTTACCAAGTGTAAAGCTACTTTAGGAATACCTGCACCAACTGTGCTTCCTCACCTAAATTACAGGAAACCTCAGATATTGTTTGCAGGGAGTTAGATAGCTGCTTTTAGGTTCTATCCTATGTTCCTTAGTGTGTGCCAAATCTAGCAAGAACTGGACATGGTGTGTGACAGCTACAAATCTTTCTTCCAAAGCCTTCCTGTTTTATTATTTTTCACAATAATTAAGAGGTTATTGGCCTCAATCTTTCTATATTTAAATGGTCACTTGGGTTATTCATCTACTAATTAAAGAGTTTTAAGAATTGTTTTGTTTGCTAATGTTTTAGTTCCAAAATATATATTTAAAAAAAAACCCAGCCTCAACCTTAGCCTTTCCTTTTCATTTGGCCAAGAAGATATCTTAATTAAATTCAGCTGTGTTTACATACTTGTCAGTATCAATTCTACATTACAAGATAGGCTGACAATGACTCTGAACTCCACAGGGAATTTATTCCAACACATTGGGGTATTCTTATCATACTTCAAAAATTTTTAAAAACTAAACAAAACTAGACAGCCCTCTCTTGTTTACACAGAATGGCTTCAAATGCCCACGCAATGTCAGGCAGCAGAATGCACTGGTGAGTTATGAGATCTTGCAGACTAGCAGCAAGAACACACAGGACATTTTACTGAGAAATTCATACTGCTAGCATTCCCTGCAACATATCTCTTTGCAAATTTTGGCTCATTGGAAGGGTGAAAATGAACAGTTTCCATAATAGGATAGGAAAGAATATGTTGTACATCTTGTCTTTTAATACAACACCAGGTAATTAAGTCCCTTGCTTTACAGTTTGATGATTTTTTATTCTGTTACCACTGACTACTTTCAAACATATTACAGAAACCCCTCTCTCTGCATGTCTTTGGAGTAACACGGGATTTCCACCCTGTGAGGACATGATGTCTTTTCAACCCATAACTCTATCATGTCAGATAACTTTTATAACTAATATGGGAAAGATAAACTATTTTCATTTATTGCTGCTTGCGTGACAGCTCCCAGATACACCTTACTTTCAGGTGAGAACTGTTTCATTGTTCTATCTAGAACTCCAACAGAAGACACTTCCTCCCAAACAGATCCCACTGTCAAGTTCCTATCCCATCAGACCAGTGCAGTGGTGAGATGAGCCCTAGCCTTCCTTCATGGAATTGTTTCTTTATCCATCTTTTTCAGGTGTGACAGATGTTTTTAATTGTTGTGGAACAATACTTTGCAGAACATTCTGCTACTTTTTGACATGAGCAGCTGCATACAAATATTTGGTTTTCTTAGAAGGCCTTCCTTGAACTACTTCCGTGAGACAGTAATGATTTTTTTTTTATTGAAAGCAATCAAATTTATTAATTGTGCAGGTAAAATAATTCACTTTACTAGTAGAGAGAATTGAAGCAGAGTACAATTTCACAATGTGAAACTCATTCCTGCCTGGTCACCTCCAAAACTGAAGAGGTTTCAGGATGTCTAGCACATTATATTTCTTATAAGGTCAAAATCATCAACTTTTTATTCTTGTGTTTTGAAACTGACTCTACATAAGCATTTAAAAATGGTCCTAGAAAACAACCCATTTCTGTCAGGTTAGAGTCAAAACTAGACTTTCACTTCTACCATTTTATTTTGAAACAAGAACAATGAAAAGGAATTAAATTTGTATGAAGTTCCATTAGAGACAACGGACTTGTCTTTTAATGTAAGCCATTCTAAATTACTTCACTTTTTGTCAATGAAACAGAAAAAAAAAAAACCCTCTTCAGAAATACCCTGACTGAATCACATCTCAATAGGCAGTTTATGCTACATGACTTTCTTTCATAGCTCCCATCATATGCCTACCTCTCATTCGCATTTATGACCTCCCTAGCAACCCATGGGAACTCGAAAAAGTAGTAATTGATCTGAATAAATGGCTGCAATGCTAAAGATATGGTTGTTTCCAGCAGCCCTTTCTAACACTAGTCTTTGCTCTCTGTGGTACTCCTGATAATTGCTGATGGCTACATGCAATCAGAGGGCCTGAAAATTACTTGACTTCTCCCCTGAAGTCTGGAGAGAAAATGGTTGAGCTTTTCTTCTTTGCTCTGTATGTTTTCACATTGCCAGGTCTCAAAAGGTTTTAGGGGTTTTTTTGAGGCCACTGGAAACAGCAGAATGAAGTCTTGTACTAAATAATAACTCAGTGCTCTTCAGGCTTAAAATTCAAGTACTAGAATAATAGGCAGATCTCTGTCATACTCTTCAATCTGACTGCTTATGGCCTTGAAAAATATACTTTACTTTCCCCCTGTATTTCCAGAGAAGAAGTTCAGGCAAATAAATGTGTGAGGCAGTGACAGGTAAGATGCTCCTAAATGAGTATCTTCATCTAGATGACAAGTAATATGCAGGTCTACTCATGTGTACATCTTACAGAGGTCTTCATCTGGCAACTATGCTTACTGCCACACACTTTAGAAAGAAAACTCATGGCTAGAAAGGGAACTGTGAAAATGTTATATCTTCATCCTGCACCTGCAAGCAACTCCATTAGCTGCTTTCAGAGAATGAACTGACAATCATTTCTCACCAGGCTGAAACACTGGGGAAGAATCTGCTAGCAGAGCTTTGTTTGCTACAGGAAAAGAAGAATTAAGAAAACTACTTTCCCAGGAAGTGAAAGAAACAGAAATTTCCTGCTGCCACTAAACATGGTGTTCTTGTTTATGTGTCTGAAGGAAAGGAGGAAGTTGCCTCAATACACCTAAAACATTCTGTGGGTGAAAGACTAGTTTCTTGCCAATATTTGACCTTCCATCTCTCTTAAATTTCATCTCAGAAAGCTGTGTAGCCTAGCTAAAACTCTTACAGATAGGTGAGATATCACCTAATTTTTGCTTGCTGATCAGGCTGGACAAAGCAGAGGTCCACTGCAAGCAAATGAGTTGCATAAGAGCAATGTAAGGAGTGGTGCCAGCTATTTGTCTTATATACTCTCAGCCGTTTTATCTTCAACCTGCGTTTCCAAGGAGAGGGTGAAATAATTCTGTCCTTTCAGTTCTTAATCAGATACACAACAGTTTTGCCTGTTCACAATCCCACGAGGCTCAGAAATAGCAGAATGCAGGAAGCAGCAAAATATCCTATTCATGAACCAGGCCCAGTACAGGAAGGGACAATGCCTTCTGTTCACTCAGTGACTTTCCAATGATACACTGTAAAAGGGATTTGAGCTGCCTAGCTACTAGCCAATGTAAGACATTTCCTGTAAGTCTTCAACTATTAAATGTTCCCTGCAATTTGAACTAACTTTCAGCATGAATCTACATCTTCACTGTTCACCAAAGGCCAGGAATCAGAGAATCAAAGAATGCTTTGGGCTGGAAGGCACCTTAAAGATCATCTAGTTCCAACCCCACTGCTATGGGCAGGGACACCTTCCACTAGGCCAGGTTGTTCAGAGCCCCATCCAACCTGGCCTTGAACACTCTCAGGGATGGGGCATCCCCAGCCTCTCTGGGCAATCTGCTCCAGTGCCTCACCACCCTCACGGTAAAGAATTTCTTCCTAACATCTAATCTAAACCTGCTCTCTTTCAGTTCGAAGCCATTCCACCTTGTCCTGTCACTACACATCCTTGTAAAAAGTCCCTCTCCATCTGTAGAAGGCCCCTTCAGGTACTGGAAGGCCACAATTAGGTCACCTCAAAGCCTACTCTTCTTCAGGCTAAACAATCTCAGTTCTCCTAGCCTTTCCTTGTAGGAGAGCTCCTTCATGCCTTTAATCATCATGATGTCTCTCCACTGGACTCGCTCCGAAAGTTGATGTCCTTTCTGTGCTGTGGACTCCAGAGCTGGACACAGTACTCCAGGTGGGGTCAAACCAGGGCAGAGTAGAGGGGAGGAATCACCTTCCTCAACCTGCTGGCCATGCTGCTTTTGGTGCAGCCCAGGATATGAAAGGATATCCGAAAGGAAGCCCAGGATAGGAAAGAGGTAGGCAAGCCATAAAATCTAAAAATAACAATGTTACTATTTTTTCAGTTCTCTCTTCCCAGCCCTTAAGAGCAGACTTTGTCAGGAAGCCAGTGTGCTTGCAGAGGGGCTCCACTGTCTGTCAACAGCTCTTGCCAACTAGCCCAACTCATCAATTGCAGTCTATGAGGTTCCATGATAAGGCGATACAGATGTAAGATACCAGCATTTCTGACTGAAGAGCTTTTAGATGTTTTTACTTTTCTATATTGTGAAAGTCTTTTCAGCATTATAAAGTAATAGCAATACAGCTCTAAAACCTCAACATCCTCACAAACAGCTTACTTGGCTCCTATAGCTGCCCAGAGAGGTACAGGGAAAGATATGTTAGTTGAAGAAATGCCCTAAAAGCAACACTTAAAACAAGCAAAATCTGAAAAAAATGAATGAAAAAATACTTAACTTAGAATGGCCTAACATGAAATACATTAGCACAGTACAAAGACCAGCAATTATTGGTTTTCTAACTAAACAGACAGTAATAGACACATGCAAAGTACATCAATATGGTAACTGGATATGACACAATCAATTTCTTTTGTTCTTGTTGGTTTTTGAAGTGTTAGAATACAGACAGCCTAAATCATCATATCTGAGGGAGAGATAAGCCACAAAGAAAGGTGCTGCAATAGGCAGGATATGACAGATGAATGCACCAGTAAAGATTCTGATCAAAACGGAGTTATGGTCAACAGGCTGCTACGTGGGTGGATGGTAGGGCGAAGTGGTACCAGGAATTTCATAATGATAGGCATCTCTGGTATAATACATAGTGAGAACTGGCAATCTGTATTAATGTTGCTAGCAGCTGGTCTCACACAAGGCCACAGACTTTGAAAGCTCTGTTTACTAATTGCATATGATTAAACTGCTTGGCCTATATTATTCTCATTCCTCACTTCTTTAGATGTATTTCAACATATTTCTAGTCCAAAGCCCTGTATTTAGAACCTTGTTTTTCACTGACCATTTCCTTCTCCTCCCCTTTGCTTGACTAAGTGACCCAGCCCTTCCTCTAGGTTTCTCTCCTGGGGTAGCATCCAGGCTTCCTCACTTCCTTCATGACCAAGTGGAAAATTTTCTTTTGGAGGGTGAAAGAAAGATAAAGGAAGGAGAAGGGGAGAGACTGGGATTAACTGGCATGCTATGCATGGTCCATGTGTTCTTTATATGATACCAAGATAACTTCTTTATCATGTTTCAGAGTGAAACCTTGTCACTGTTTCTCACACTGAGTAATCTTCTGTTCTTCGCTCTGATGGAATGATTGACTCCTCCAGGAACAAAGGGGTTAGATCTGCAAGCCCAGATCCAGTAGGTGCTCACAGTTGGTACTGTTGTGTCCAGGGAGATGAATTTTGCATGCTTATGTCCCTTTCTTTGCTGTGGAGTCTAGTGCATCACCCCTTGATGAACTGCTTCTTATAGCTGAGATGACACATCTAATGTTTAAACACATTCCCAGCATTAATGGAGGAACTCACATCACCTACATCCACCTGCTAAATGCTAATTGTTAAACCTAACATTTAATAGGTTCCATAACCCTAGAAATCAGTTAGCCACTACATACAGAATACAGAGAGTAACTAAATGGTCCAAAACACATCTTCCTGCTACAAAATTCAACCCACATATATGTAGCTAGTAATGATTTTAACTAAAATGTTAGCAGGTCCAAAACAAGCGTTACCAAGAGTCCTACTAAAATTTCTCTAAAGTTAAGTTAAATTCAAGTAGGTATTATTTCATAATTATATAAAATGAAAATCAGGAGAAGGATAAAAATATTTCTGTGCATAATTAAAATGAAAAATATTCACCATTCTAAGCACTATGTCATCAACTAGATGCAGGGTCACAGCACTTACACTGCCTGTTGGACTGCTTCAAATGTGAAGCTGTGATCTTTCACAGCAACTTCTGGCATTATTTTGTAAATCTGGATATCAAAATTTACTGCAACAAACCTTCACATAAATTAGTCTGATATTAGATATCTATTTTTAACTTATTTTTATTAAATTTTAAATTCCATATAAAAATTGGATTTAAAAAAAAATCACCAGAAAACTCTACTGAGTAGAGAACAATTCTGTACTTGACATGTGAAAGCCAGCAAGAAAGATCACATGTGCAGAGCATCTTAGTTTAAACTTAGCTGAGGTTTGTTCAACTGCTATCCATAAATTACTACTTTGTTTAGAAAAGGCTGTTCTGAGTCACTGTGCACATCTACTGGGTCACGAGCCTGGAGAGGAAATGCATTGCAAATCCCTCAGCGCATCCCTTCAGCTGCAAAATTGAACTAGCTGCAAAAGCTCAGGCAAGTTACAGAGATGGTATCTGTCAAAGTCTCCAAGTGGGGTAAGTCATGGGATTGTAAAACTGCAGGTGCCAAACCTGGCAATTCCAGCAGTGCCCACAAAAAGACATATCTGAGTTGTGGCACTCATCCTTCCAACATGCCAAGAGGATGGTGATCTGTTAAGTGCAGGAAAAAGGTACAAGGCTTAGAGAAAATGAGAAGATTAGTCTCCCAGTGAAGTAAGTGGGGGAAAGTTGTAATTATCCCTGTCTGGAATCTGGGTGTTGCAGTTAATATCCCTGTTCTCGTCAATAGTTCAGTGAATTTCCCAATGGCCACAGCAGTCATGACTTCAGTTTTATATTCCACACTCTAGAAACACATTTGAACCCTGGCTCAACACTGACTCAGTGGGCAAGGTGCCGTTGACTGAATCACAAATACCACTTCCTGCGGGACTGTGGCTGCCTGTAGTATTTCCAAGGAGTGCTTGGCTCGTTAGCTGAGAATCAGCCTCACAAGGCAACAAAGGTGCAGAACACACACGGTTTGTGTAGCGTTTGTTCAAAATACAATATTTCATCTCCCAGTTTTTGAATGAGGTTATTCAAATGCAGTAGCATTTCATATGTATTATGCAATATTCATTTTTCTTAGGAAGGCAAAATAAGGGGTTTACTTCAAATGAAAACTCAGGAAGCATGTCTGTACTTATGGTTTTCTTGCTTTGTGTCCTTCTTCACTGGCACTGCAAAGCACTTCATTAGAACAGAATGGGCATCTTACTGAACAGGATGACTTTTCTTTATCAGGAAGTCATGATAGCTCAAACTTTGAGAGTCAGACTTTCATGTCTTAGGCTGTACAACACTTTTAGAAACAGACAAAACCAAAACAAGCAACTCTTAGGTCACTGCAATATTACACATTTTTAAAACAAAAAAGGTACTAGTGGGGGAATTTTACATGGTACTACTATCAGAAATTACAGAAATCAGCTCATAAAGTCATTCCTAAGTCTCTGGTCAATAATGCAGATAAATGCCCTTGCCCTTATGATACCACCTCTTCGTGGTAGACTGTTGACTGAAAGTAACTGAATGATTAATTTCTAGTGAGGATCAGTAAGTTTATATGAGGTCATGCTTGCATGCCAGTCCTAACCACTTCAGATGTACGTGGGACAGCAGAACTGTTTCTGCAACCCTGCCAAGCTTAGGCACTCTCCTACAGTTTTGTGACTCTCCTGTTATGATTTCCATTAGCAAAGGTTTTGGAAAGTTGTGCTTAGATGTTTGTCAAGTCCTAGGAATATGTATGAAATAAAGCTGTAAGTAATGGATACTTCTGTTTAGATTTCTCATTGTTAGCCCAGTTGTAAATTCTCATTTGAGAGCTTCTCCAAAATACATCTGACTACTTGCATGCCTGCCAAAGCAGCCACTATTTCACATCTTCCTTAATCAGCAATATGTAGAAAAACCAAAGATTTAATGAGTCTGGAGGCTCAATTAACTAGATTTCTGAAGAAGGTCATCCAAAAGGAGAGTAGTGGTATGAGAAGACAACTGTACATACCTAACCATGAACTGCTAACACATTCAAATTTCCTTCTGAAGTTCAGTGTACAAGGAAATAGGACATTATTTTGCTGGTAGAGTAACTGCACTGACCTCTTATCCCATACCTGAATGATGAAAACAAGAACCACTGGCAAACTTGAAAATTCAAATCAGAAGTTCTCAGATAACCTAGGACAGGCTATGTGTGTGCCAGGCACCAAGAGCTGAACTAAATCTTTTGCAGTGGATATAATTTTAGCTTATACAGGCAGCCCACATAGATCCATAACATTCACAATATTCCTATACATCCAAAACTTCAGCTTCTAAGTATGTTATTCTGGAATTTCTCATAGCCACAACCCAACACGGTGCTGCAAAAGATTGCCCTGCTATGGAAAACAGGTTTCAGTAGAAGTCAAATGACAATAATACTATACGAGAACTCAGGAGTTCACTGTTTCCTTCAGCCACTGCATAAGATCTACCATTCTAAGGCTTTGAGATAGAGTAACTAAGGACACACTCCTGTTGTTAATCACCTTTATAAAAGCAGTGCTTATAAAAAATAAACACTTATTTTATCAAGAACTCAAAAGAAAATATGATGTTCATTTGCAGCTGCTCAGCTTTTTGGCTTCTTCTTTTCCTAGGAAGTCTTCTTTAAAAGAAGTGTAGCTATTGTTTCAAACAGTAATTTCATGTCAGTGTTCAGAGGGACTAGCTGCCAAATCAAAGGTGCCTCAGCACTCCTGATGAGTCACAGCTCCTAGACTCTACTGGCTCTAACATCATTGATCCAGTTAATATCTGAAGAAATCCACTCATAACATGAAAGTCTCACCAGATATTTAGGTGTCTAATCTTATTTTCACTTTTATTAAATTGCTATACAATTTCCAAGTCATCTGTTAACAACCAAAACATAGCTTATAATGTTGCCTTTTCAACTGTCTGTACTACACAGATATGTAGTAGAGCTTATATTTGTATTTTTATAGGGATTTTTTTGAGGATGCTTAAGGTAAAGTTTGTCTGTGTCTAGTTTGAAGTTACTTAGACAAGTTGTTTCAGGTTATACTTGGTATATGCTTGCATAGACTTGAATGTCACATGCTCAAATTGTGGTTTCCTGATTTTGTCTTTCCTCTTTTTCTGTATTTTAGGAATCAGTCTCCTCAGTACTTATCACAACTGGGAAGAAAATGTCAAACATGCCTATAGAAGTCAATGCAAAGAAACACAGAGGCCAAATTATACTGCTCCAAAACTGAGAGCTGTGAAACCATTAACTGTGCAGCACTGCCAGATTAATATACCTCACTTTCAGGAATTATCTCATGCTAATGTAGTGGCATGCTTTGGGGATCAAAGCAAACACCTCTGCCTGGCACTGAATAGTAGTGTGGAATCACTTACTAATATATCACCATACTGTGAAAGACAAGATAAATTCCTTTTTCATTATGAATCACACAGGGGGAAGAATGAAAGGCAGAGGAATAGCAATTAATCACCCAAAACTATCTGAAGCAAGCCAGTGACCTAGTAGCCTACATTGCCTTTGGAATTTAGCTTGAAAATCATCACTTTTATGAGCTTAATTTCCACATGTATCAAATTTAGGTATGCAAACATTTTAAAAAAAACAAGAGAGGGGGGGCTTGGCCTGGCTCAGAATGCCTAAGGTGTGATGTCCTTATGTCCCATGAGAGCACCCCCTAAAATCGTTTAACAGGTCCTTTGGTATATCTGTAGAACCACTGCACAAGTGACATTCAGTGCCTGCACTAGAAAAAACTCTTCTCCCTCTTAAGCTATCTTGAAAGAGCAGGAGCTTGACAAAGAGCCATTAGTAGCAGCACCCACTTTTTACAGTTGGGTAAAAGGAAAGAACAGGATTCCAGGCTCTTGTCAGCCTAAGGTATGAATTTCTAGCTTTTGTGAAAAGGGTGGCCTAGGGCAGGAGTCATTCTCCACCTTTTTTCTGATGAGAATGAGGCCTTTGAGAGGGATACTAGGCCCAAGGGACAATGACTAACTGGGTACCTTTCAGGAAAAGCTATTGGATTGGAACATATGTTGAATGGGCTTTTCCTATATTTTGGGCAGTATAAAGATGTTATGGAGTAATGGAGCTTATAGATGTGTTTCAGAATAGAGTTTGGGTCTCTGATTTGGTAGGTATTTTGGTACCTAGACCTACTCCACTGAAATGAACAGAAGAAAAGCATCTCCCTAAGCTAGAGTTCTTTTAAATAATATTCAATGTAGCATAAAGTGATTTTAAGTAATGCAGTACAGCTTAGGATTTGTCCTGATGTTCCTTACTCCCACTGAGTAATGCTTATTCATAGAAGTAGTTCCATATAATGAATTGTGTTACACAGACCATGTTAGAAATTTCCATTTATCTCAGGGGAATTCACACAGGCTGGCAAAAGCTTTCCTATTGGACTGCAACATCACCATGAGGGTTTTGTGAGGGAAAATCCAGTTCTTTCCTATAGTCTGCCTTACCTTAACAGTACCCCGCTATATACATTGCTTGCATCTCCTTCACATATTGATCTGCTCAGAGCTCACCAAATACAAACTTAACAGTAGAGCTTCTCCTCCAGTTTAGGCTTCTTGCAATCTTCCTCTGTCCTTTGCATGGAGTGTAAGCTATTCTCACCAGAACAGTTCAGAGGCAGAGCTTTGTCCTTGTTTTTCTGGGCTTGGGAAGCTCCCTTCATACATCACTGGCCACGTTCCACAACTCTCTCCTTCACTGACTCTCTTTGTACCCTTCCAATTCAACATTTTTTTGCTTTGAAATGTCTCTCTTTTGCTTTCCTTTTTTCCGTCATTTTATATTTCACTTGGAAACACAAACTAATTTGCCATCCCTATGCAGGTGATATTACACCTCTGCTGTAAACCTTCCTCTGTCAAAGAGTAAATTCACACATATCTCTGGTATCACCTTTTTGTAGGACATTTCATAAAATCAAACTCAATTATAACAGAGCTCCAACTTTTCTGGTCCTTTTTGGTTCACAACCACTGTCATCCACCTTCTTTGGCTATCATTGAAAGCAATGCAGCTCTTCTGCTGGCCAGAAGCCTCTGCTGTCCACAGTGTAACTTGCCTGATATTAAGTCCACGGATAAGTGTCTTTGAACCTTTACCAGCAGTGTGTTCTCCTTCCATTTCTGACAACTTAATAACATTTTTCTTACCCTTCTCCTTACAAACAACATTTAACACTGCCACTTTCCTCTCTAATTTCCACCCTGTCTTTCGGATCATGACTGTAACAGTATCAGCTTGCAGACTGAGATGCTGAGCCTTAAGGATTTATTAGCATGGAGTCTGCTCTACACCTCGCCTACATCTACCCTGTCTCACTGCTTGGTCCACGGAGGGGAGTGAGCATACTCCTGTTGGAGTTTAAGGGAGTTGGGAGTTTCTGGAGTGCAAACTTCCCCTCCTGGGAACAGAGGGAAGATGCACTCCAAAAACTCTCCATGATGGAGTCTTTGTTTTATCTCAGTTTGAGATATTCTGGTCAAAATACCACATACATTTCAGAAGAAAGAAAACATTATAATTTCCAACAGTTCTAACCAAAATCACAGAATGGCATAAGTGGTCAGTATGGCAAAGAAAAAGCCATGGAGACAAAAGAGGGAGACAGAAAGTAAGCATTTCTATTTTCTGGCAGGAATACCCTTGGTGGTACTGATAATAGGTCACTGTATGCCAGAACCTCCCACTGTAAGACTTTGCACAAGGATGAAAAAAAAGACTTATTTCACAATCAAAATGTATTTTTTAAAGTTTTGTTTTTCTGTTGTGCTTATCATATATGAGAAGGCTCTGTAACCTCTGTCTTTTTTTTTCCTTTTGTCCTCTTTGTTCATCTCTAAAAGCTGCAGCTGCTGTAGACAGGATAAGTGTTCCTGTAGGAGGGCAACTGCAACTTTCTTTAGAGACATGTTTACTTAAAGCCTATAAACTTTAAACAACAATCAGCAAACAAAGATTACAGAAAGTAGCACAGAATCTATACTAGAAATAAGTTACAGGAAGCTAAATAGAAAAAAGAGGAAGAATGCAGCCAAAACATCTGAAGGAGTGGGTGAGGGGAGATAAGTACTATTATTAGAGCACTCAAGATACACACTATTATTAGAGTACCCAAGTTAATTCTGTTTCTCCTTTCTTCTCAGTACAGTTTCTTTATGAGCTTATGCAAGAAGAATGCTGTTGTTCAACAGCACCCAGGAAGCAGCTTATTTTTTCTCCTTAAAAGTCTTTTTCTTCTGAATTGTTCAACAGCTGTTCACTTGCAAGTGTATTGAGACTCTGCCTGACACACTGGCAGTGCTGCCCTATGGACTCTCTACACTTCCATTTTTCTGCATTTGATAACCTTTTCCTTCAGCTGTAAATTCATAGGGGTGTCTTGCTCTTTACAGAGCTTCTTCAGTATTTCACAGAACAGTCCATTATGAACATCATTAATGTTAAGATTTCAGAGTTATTTTTTCTGCACCTTGTATTTATGTAGACAATTAATGCTTTAGAAATTTGTACTGCTGCTCACCATTATGGTACTGGATATTTAAGGACTGTAGCACAATTCTATGCCATGGCTACAAGTGATCTGCAGCTCTGGTGAGCAAGGGATACCCTCAGCCCAGCTGCTATCCTCTGGGCAGGCAGGACTCCCTGACACTGATCCCGCACCTCTGGATTCTACCCGAGGGGTGCAAGTTCTACACAACTTGCTGTGTTCTCTCTGGGGACCAAACTGATATCAGCAGTCAGTGTCACTCCCTACTGAGGGCAGGAGCAATCAATTGTCTCTCCACTAAGACATCTGTTATGGCATTAGTGCTGCTTGGCAGGACAGCTGGTAAAAAAACCACTTCATTCCCTGTAGGGTGAACCATCCATGTTAGTTTAGGCATTTATCTTCCTTCATGAGTAGGAAAGCCAAAGACAGAGGAGGAGGAAGTGGAATCCTAAATGATCTTCCCAGGCAGCCTTTCACAGAGATGAACAGTGCCAATTTTCTTGCCTGGGCTGTATTGCACAGGGGGTTTAGGCTATGCTGCTTCCTTGGATACGCCTTTGCTGGGACACAGCTTGCAGAACTCAACCCCCTTGACTTGCTTTCTTTCCAGATTTTAGCAAATCTTTTTTCTCCAGAAGTATGCCAACTGGCATGTGCTCAGTTTGTTGGTTTTCCTGTGGAATATGAAATCTGATTGACTGATGCACTACAGAAATAATAGTCCAAATTAGCTGTTTCTGTAGATTTCCAGTGTTAGATTTCAATGTGCTATTCCAGACCAGTAAATAGTAGGTAGACAAAGGATTTCCTCCAAAAAAATATCCTACTTCAGAATTTAAAATTACCAAAAGAAACACAGTTTAATCCCTAAAACCCTTTTGGTTTTGCTTTCTGCCTTCTAGTTTCAGACTCATAAATCTTCTTTTCTGTGTTTCCCCCCATGCTATCAGCACTTTAGTTTCAACTAAAGATAGGTCTAGACCTAAACACAAACATACTATTCAACTATCTTGGATCTGGATGCAAGATACGTAGCTCAGACTAATCAAATGTCAAAGAGATGGCTAATTTTCATAAATGCTAAACGAGATACAAAGCATAGTTTAAAAGCAGGTGCACGTCAAGCTGATGAAGAAATCCTCAGATTCCTCATTGCTGTTCAACAAAATATCGGTATCCGGACAGCTCACTGAAACAACAAATCATTGTATACAGAAAAAGAACATTCGTCAGAGCAGCAGCTCCCTGTGCATGAGTGAAACAGGCCCAGGGATGGGGATTTCACAGGCATTTGAGGTGCTCAGCCTGTACCTAACCAGCTGCTAGCACAGTCAGTCGCTTTGAAGAACACAACTGGAGTATCCAACAAAACTGTGCCTGAGAGGGATTGTTTTGTTTTAAAGCTTCAACCACATTCTCTCCTAGTGGAATAAAATAGCTGAGGCAATGGAAGGTGGTGGCTTGTTGTGACTGAGGCAAGTTTGCAAGCTTTTGATGACACTGGCTTAGCTCAGAGATAAAGCCTGGCTACTCCTGCTGCTCGTAAAGCAACAAGTAGTGCCAACAAGCATCCAAGAGAGCCCAGTGGCCCTCAGCTGATTACACCCTGCTACTTGTACCCACACAGATAACACAGATAAGAGGAAAAACAGTAGGCAGCAAGGAAAAGGAAAAAGATATTAAATAAAAAACCTCAGTAGCTGAATTATACCTAAAGGAAATGAGATCACCATTTGCTTCAGATTCCGACCACAAACAACTGACAAGTAATCAAGAGTCATTAAAGTAGAAGAATTTTTATGAATCATATTCAACTCAAAATCAGCTACTCTGGAAATTCCTGGGACTCACACAAACTGTAATTTGAGAGAGTAAGATTAAAGAGTGAGCTTTATATTTTTAACTTTAGGAATGGTGATAATGTAACATTTGAAATCTATTTATACGTATTTCAAAATCTAATGGTTTATTCAGTCATCCCTGTTACTATCTCAAGAGTGGAAGTAAACAGATTAAAAAATTTAACTCGGCTAACATCAGCGAGAATACAAAATGTTTCACTGTAAAAGTACCTGTGTTTTTAAAGATGAAGATAGGATCATCTAAAACAACTTTATACTGGAAAATTTCCCTTAGGCTTGTAACACATTTCTGACTTCTTTAAAATCTTTTCTGCTATAATCCAAAATTAACTGTAACCCAATACAGGTTGATTTTGAAGCTGCATTCCAATACATAAAGCAGTTGTAAATATAGCTATATTCTTTAAATTCTATACCCATTGTCGGAGCTACTTCATTCAGTGACAAACTAATTTCTTTTTTAAAAAAATCAAACCAACAACAAACTATTATCATCACAGAGGTGACAACCTTTTGACATGACTTCTAGGTGTTTTCTTAGCCTTTGTACACTTAATCACTACGCAAATGCTGAACGTGTGGCTTAACCCTGTTCTTTTATGTGATATGGCAGAGGTTCAGGCACACACAGCTGCTCATATGCAAATTTAGACTTCTCTGTTGTTGATGTACCATGAGTAGAGAGGACTTGCAAATGATTTTTCTATTTCACAGTAAGTCACGTTGGCAAAACAGACATTTTACTAGTCAATGGACAAATTCTCATGTTACTTATACTTGATACAAACCAGAACCTGCTCCACACGAACACCAGACCTAAGGCCATATAAAACCTCAGGCATATCTGAGCTCAGACTCTGAAAGTGCCTTGTGCAGAAGGGACTGTTCCCCCTGCACTGAGCCCCATTACCTTCAGTGGGGGCTTGCAGAAGTGCCTGCTCTCAGAGCCAGGATCTCAGATTTCAGGTAGATTTCTAAGAATGGTTGCAGTTTGAAGCCTGTGGAGATTCCTATTACACTAATGAGTGTCTGTGACTGAGAAAATCAATATGGAATATCAGGGTACCACAGTAAGTGATATTTTTCCTGACAGAACAGCACTTCTGCAGCAGTTCTCATCGCTCATATTTATAGGGTTATTTAACTCTCCATGAATTCTAGCTTTTTGGGGTTTCCTGATGGACCACTATCAATGTGTGGTTGATGGTATTTATCTTTGGTTTCAATCTTTATCAACAGCTGTGAAAATGAACAGTGGAACTAATAATACCTCCACCCTGGTGACTTCTGCCAAATAATGTGAACCTCACGATCTCTTTCAGTGCACCACCATGAGACAAATCCCCTGTATTTCTTTAAGAGGGTCGGTGTCCTCATCTAGTTGGAATGGAATGCTATCTTTTCTAAATTTGCTAAGTCAGGCAGGCTGATTAGTCTGAAACATTCAAGTTACTTCAACTATAAATTAAAAGAATCAGCAAGATTTTTATCGGGAACTGAAAACTAAATCACAGAATCACAGTAACCCAAGAACTGTCTGGCTGTGGGTCTGATCCTACTAGGTCTTCTGGGTTGGACCCACTGCATCTGACCTCTGTTTTACAGAAGTGCTATATGACTGCGAGGGGTTCAGAGACTCAAATCACATGAGCAGCTCATCATAGGTGTATGCATTTTCTTCACTCTGTGCTGTAATCCAGGTACGCCTAAGAGAAATATATAAAGCCCTACTATTAATAGCCCTAACTATGTAAATGAGAGAATGACCTGAGAGTTTGCAAATTGTATTTTCTCATTTAGATGTTCTATTCCGACTAAGCAGGTAAAGTGTTTCCTACAAGGTCGTCCATACCACTCCCTGTAGCACCTCTTACCTTTAGAAATCTTCCCCCCTTCCATCCTGCCTACACCTCTGCCAAATTCTGGTGAAACCAAAGTGATCAAACCACAGACTTGTATAAGGAAAAGGAAATGAATAGTGGAAAGCACAAAGTGGCTCTCAAAATACAAAATGTTTTCACAAGTCTGTACAAGAGTTTCTCTCTTAAGCCCCATGGCTTGTCATTAATGAGTATCTCCTGGGCAAACAAGGGAGCCTTACAGTAGGCATTTCATTTTATTCACTATTCTTCCCAAACTGCTTTGATTTACAACTAATAGAGACCTTCTTTTCCTCTGTCCTATCACAATCTTAATCTGGAGAGGTAATATGGCCTGTAACAGGACCCTTCCAAATTCTTGAGACATGCAGTACTGAACAAATGCTGACCCTGAAGCTACTGAAAGTCCCTAAGTAGCAGAACCGGTTCTGTTTCCTCCCTCCCACTCCCTGGGTCTGTGCATTTCCTATGTGTGTGGGCAGGTCCACTTTGAGGTCAGATAGAGGTCATGGCAGAAATGGGAGGCCACAGGTTTTCCAAGGTCTCTGCCTTAAGGCAGAGCACATAACAAGGGTACAAGGGCTTATTTCACCTGAAACCTCACTTCGAATCTTCTTGTGCCAGCCACCAGCCAGCTCAGTGAACTCAGGCACTGGAAATAATCTAATGCATTTCTACTTCCTAGGGAAAAGCCACTTAATGCTCATAGAGATCATGCAGCCTTATTTGCTGTGAGATTACTTGGAGTACTAAAGCAAACTCATTTGCAGGTGGCTTGGATACTTCTCTATTAAACCACAGTTTCTGTTCAGTCATTCAGCAATAATTCATTCACCTACTTAGGGGAAAATATTCAGATCAAAGGCCTTTGATAGCACTAAAGTGGCACTATAAACGTGTCAAAATTTCTGATCAGTAACTGTCACCACTATGAAACAAAGTAACACCACAGCCCAGGTCACTTCTCCTGGTGCCCTTCTAGATATATTTAAGTCATACAATATTTCAGTAAAACCTAAGTATATGAAAATGGTAGAAAAAGCGAGTTTTGAATCTTGCAGTGTCTTGTATCAGAGTGAAGACAACAAAAGATTTTGGTTCTTGGACCTAAGAAACAAGTACAAACCTTCATATTTTAGGAGGAAAATAAGGAACAGGGGACATTACACAGATGGGACAAACATTCAGGGAGAAGATAACTGCTCACACTTCTACAGCACTTCTCAGGGAACAACAAACGTGAAAGAGGAAGTCCAGATGCTATAGGCTTGATTCTTTCAGAAGAAGAGTTGAAGGAAGGCACCAAGGCCTAGCACCTCTTCCTTGGAAGCATGGAGGAGGAAGGAGAGGCGCTGCCCAGGCCTGAGAAGCGCTCCTCTTCCTGCATCATGTTCCTTCCCTGTTCTCCCGGCTGAATCAAACCGTGACCCACTTCTTCATTTATTATATGTAAGGTTGGTGTATTAAAATTAAGTGATTAAAAGTTCCAGAGTGTTTTTAAAAATCTGGATTATTCCCCTCCCATCTGGAATTTATTCCCTAGGATAAATTTACTCAACAGTGACTCCTGTAAAGTGAAGAGAGTGCCATGGGGATTCTACCTTGATATATTCTGCCCTGTTTCTTAGAGGATCTAATTGCTTGTAATGTTGATATATTCAGACACCACAGAATGAGACAAGAAACATTCTCCTGAAATTCAGAAAGGTTTGTTGCATACCTGTGTTCACTTTTGGCTTGAGCTGTTTTTCTTGACTCTGTTCCTGCCACTCAGTGAAGTGAACTTGATGTGCTTTCAGCAAATGTGAGCTCTGTTCTGATGTGAGACTGAAGATCTGAACAGAAAGGAATAGAGAATGTAAGCAGACAATACCTAAAAAAAGGTATAGTCATGCCCCAGACTTGACACAAATAGAAGGTGGGGAGGGAAGAAGAAAGCTGAGCCATGCTTATACCAGTCGTTAGATGTCAAACATGGAAGGGTGATCTCCTTAAGCTCTGAATTATCCAGTTAGGAAAATATTTCTCTTGAGGGAAATTCAGGTCAACTCTTGCTCTGACCTGACCCCTGAAGAAATTGTCTTCATCAACACAGTCTATGGACACCTACCTCAGCTTAGTCACCTGCACTACCTGAAGCTAAAGCCTATGAATATACCCACAAGTATTATATACTGGTGTGCTGTTATTCTGGGCATTGCTATAACATTAAGGCATAATGTGAAAAAAATCACATTTGACTGGGCCAGGAAAGATTTGTTTTGCTAGGCTTGCATTCTTAAATAGACATCTGTCAGTTCACATCTCCATCCTCATCTTATGAAACGTGCCTGCTTTGAATACTTTTTTTGGAAGACAGAAAGCATAAGAAAACCATGACAGATTCCTCAGCAGCAGAAGACTGCTCAGGGGTAAGGAAGCTGTAAGTAACTTTGGAGAAGATGAGTTTAGCACCTGCTGTGAGTCCTGCATCCTAATGGATTGCAGCTGGCCTGAGGAACACACCCTGCTCGTCCAGTGTTTCAGCTGGAGGCATCTCTGTGAGAACACGTCCACTGCTTCAGGCACACATCCTGGCCCAATACTCCCTCCCAGCGGGCTGTGTTTAACCCACACCTGAAAGAATTTAATCCTCTATTAATAAATCATCTGCACTTCTCTCATTATGGGTAGCAACGATACGAATAGAATACACCACATTTGCTTGTATCTCTGGACACGCTTCAAGGTCATTCTGTGTTTATCGCTAAAATATGCACATATACATTATTATTTTATGCCATGTCTCCAGGCACGTTTCTAGTCATTCCTCTCATAGCTCTCATAGCTCACACTCCTCTTGTTTTTACACATGCCTGCAAGGGAATGCTGACCGCCCTAGGGAAGCCAAGGAGTCCGTCCAGAAATCTCGCGCCGGATAAAGCGGTTTGCCCGCCGCGGCGGTTCCCCCTTCCCCGAAACTAAAAACCAGCGTTGAAAATTTCCCCCTTGAGTCACTGGAGCAGCTTTTGCTCGCAGCGAGGTAAGCACCGAGGCGATCGCGAGTGCCGAGGGGGGCGGGCCCGGAGCCGCCTCAGGGCGGCACCACCGCCCGGGCCAGGC
>NW_008651833.1:0-19191 GCF_000695815.1 Acanthisitta chloris
ATTATTATTTTTAAATGAGTGTCATCTAATTACATCCGTGTTCAGATCTGGAAACTTAAAAGTTTATCTTTAATTTACTGCATATTTCTCAATGGCAGAAAATTCTACCAATGCTGTACAAATTGTGTTGTTCTAATTAGCACTGGAGTGTACCAGTGTGTTTAAACACACTGGAAGGACCACTTTACAGAAGATACCCCAATTAGTACTTTTCTATAAAAGTGAATGTTAAGTACACCAAGACAATAAATCAGCACGAGATCTTCAGAGATGTAATGACACTTCTAGTTTTCAGCTGTGTGGAATCTGAACCAGCAGCCTGCAGGCACAAATCTCTAGGTAAGCTCACCACCAATCACCTGGGCTAAACAGGTTGCCAATATCCACTTGGCACAAATGTGTTTTTCAAGCAAAGCATCTATTGCTTTTTTCCTTATTCATGTAGCTCCCATTAATGTCAAAGGGAACTATGTGTTTGTGAAAAGAAAATGGATCCCCTGAGGGTGTCAAGTATTGTAAGGTAATGTTCTTCTGTTACATTTTATGCACTGCTTATTTTTATGAGTTGTTGTAATTGTTTAGTGTGTATGATTGCTTTAGGGCCTGCTGTCAGGTGTGGAATCACTGCATAAAAAGGGCTCATGAATGAGATACTGAGAGTACAGAAAAGCAACCTCATCCTTTTAATGTCAGCAAAGCAAATACATCATATTTGGAATAGGAGCTTGCAGAAGCAGTAGCAGAAGCTAAGAACTGTTTGAGAACTGTGAAAATGCACAGTCCTAACTGACCAATTAGTGCCTACAGTTATTGACATTTCAGTAATTCATTAAGGTCTGTATCAGTTCTGAAACAACTGTATCAAAAACCAACTGGTCTGCTGGGAGAAGAGCTTATAAAGGCAGCATTGATTAAATACACTGAGCCTGAGAGACAAGATTAGTGGTCATATTTCTAATTTGTAAACTGAGTATGTTTACAATGTAAACTACTTCTTTAGTCTCATTTTAGAGGAAACCTTCTGACAGGATTTTGGAAGTGCTATGTTATCTGAGCTAACAGAGCTGTCTCAAAGTAATTGTGAGGCTTTTTTCTTGGTTTATACCATAAGTCAGTGAAAACTAGATGTTTCTTGACAACGACAAAATGACTTTTTATTCATTTCTTGATACAAGCAATTTGTGTTACTACTGCTACTGCTATTTGAAAACTGAAGTTTTCTCTAAGCCTGTTGGCTGAGTAGACACTGTAAGCTGTGAAAAGTCAATGTGACTTAGAATTGTTCTGAATGTGAATTAAGAATGCATAAAGATGACAACTATTGCAAAGAATAAATATATTGCTAATAAACCCAGAATTCTTTATGTTTCCTTGGTTGGGGTTTTTTTGGTGTTATCTGAAGTTCTTAATTTAGAAAATTTTTGCATGGATTGAAGAATATTTGAAGCTCCACAGGCTGTGGGGTCCTCTGCTTCCTGGAACTTCAGTGCTGTTCTGAACATCTGTTCACTATCAAGATGAAAAGTCATTACCAGGACTGAAATCCTCTTCCAACATTATGTTCCCCAGAACTATAGCAATGGCTATAGTTGTTCTCTGCACAAGGATTTTTTTTAAGGTGAAGAATATTTGTCTTGACTCCTGTGCTGTTTCTTGACAGCAGTTTCATGCAAGCTTATTCATTTGGAGTTTAGCCCACTCAAATGAGTGGTTCTGTTGGGTAAATAATGCAAATAATTTTTATTTTATTATCATGAATTTTTCTGTCCAGTCTTTGACATAGGAGTTAGTTTAGCATCATCATGTCAGATTTGGGCTCAAGTGAGGAATGATGAATTAAAGCTGTATACAAGTTCAGTCTGTGGGTTAGATTTGTGGTTCATGACTGATGTGGATTATCACCAGAATATGGGGACAATCTGTTTGCTTCATGTTGACTTATACATCCAGTTGTTGACTCTTTTCTGATGTGCAACCTGTGTTATAGCCCCAAATAAAATTGAACTTCCTGGCATATTCCTGAAGAAGCTTTTTCAGACCTTTCTTCTTATGCTGGGAATGCATAAGCCATACTATGCACATGGTTTTTGTCTTTTTCTGGTATGTTCTTGACAAAAGCAAGTACTGGTTATTTCAATACTGCTATTTTTATTAAGAAAATCCATTCATTTTCCCCTGGAAAATGAAGTGTTTCCCTTTGTCTTTCAAGTGGATCTGTGATCCTGTAACTAGGTTACCAAACTGGCACAATAGGCAAGACATCTGGCTGGCCAAGTCTGTGTGTCTGGCAAGACACTACTGCAGGTGCAGGAATAAAGTACTTGTTTTCAAGAACAAATTTCTGTGGCTGACTCAATGTCCTTGAGCTTCTTACAAGCAACAGATATTTTTCTTTTCATTGCACAGCTGAAGATTAGAATTGCATTAATCTACTTACACCATACACTCTGCTATAGAAATTGATTCTATCAGAAGCCATTTTTCTTTTGTTACCAAACTGCTTTCTTATTCCTCCCCAGTACAGCAGGAAATGCTTGGATTGTAGGTGATCTTGTGAATTAATCTGAAACCACTTTACTACTTCAGTGACCACTTGTGTTCTTCACAATGTTATTTTCCAATGTTCAATTCAAAACAGAATTCTGTAAATACCAAATTATCTTCAAGCGTAATTTTGGGGAACAGGAAATTAAAAAGAGATTCACAAGAATTTGGTTTGTTTTTTTTTTTTTCAGTAGAAACTTCAGACAAGTTTCCAGCTTGAGAGAAATGCATTTTAAATATTTTTAACTCATTGGCTTGTTTTTCAGTTTAAGTATTCCATGTTCAGGTATAATATTTTCTTGTATTGCTATTGAACTTGCCTTAGTGCATGAGTTGTGAACTTTCTAATTGAACCAACTGCTGAATTAATGCAATTACTTGAGACTTAAGTTTCCTAGCACAGCTGTTACCTATGTAGGAAAAAGTACAGGACAGCCTGTAGCCCTGGAGCTCCAGAAAAAGCAGCATCACCTTGAAGGGTGAGAGTGGGTTGTGCTCTTCAGGCAAAGGTTGGGAGGACACCAATCACTCTGGCAAAGGGCATTGACTGTGTTCAGCCTTGCTTTGCAAAGTCTTCCAAGGCTGATTAGGCACAAATGAAAATCGAGCAGGAGGTGGGTTAAGATGGAAAAAAACTGATAACCAAACTCTATTTCAGTGTGTCAGCTTGCCTTATTGCAAAGTTTGACTTTGTAAATTTTAAGTCTAAGGCTGGAAGGTTTTGCCTGCTTCTTCCTCTTGGCCACAGAATTTTTTTTTAGTAAGCAGTAAGAAAGTCTGAGTGAGCTTGGTTTGAAGCAGTTTTGAAACTTGTATTTAATAGTACTTTTTAAGGAATAGGTTCTGTCATTTTGGGGTATGGTTTAGCTTACTTTTGGCATTTGCAGAGAATGATTAATCTTTTTAGTATATTGCATTTTATCTTGATTCTTGGAGTAAACAACATACTAGTGTAACTTACTCTAGCAACTTGTTGAGAAATGTGTTTTTGTCTTTAAATGCAAAGGGAGCTTTCCTTTTTTTAATGTCTTTATTAGGGTGTGTACTTACAGGGGTTAACAAGAGTGAAAATGGTTACAGGATTCAAGTTTCTCTTCTGGGCTGGCAAACTAAGACTTTTCCCAGTTACTTCTCAGCTCCAGCCCTCAGCTGATCAGGGGAATCTTTATGGTGCCTTTGAGCTCTATGGCTTTGTATTCAAGTGTGTATTAAAGAAAGATGGGTATGATAGAGGAGGGAATAATTTTCAGTAAAATTATGTATAGCCAAGCAAGTAGATATACAGAAAAACAAACACAGCCTGTGTCTGGCTAATAAAGCTCATAAGCAGTGTTTAATTGATCAGTGTATAACTGCTGGTCCCTAGAAGCACCCACATAATCTGGATCTTGAAAAAGCTCAATCTTCTGGCTCTGGTTTAGTTCTCTGTACACAAACCCTATTGTCTCTCCACCACCTCATTCCCCAGGCATTCTACTAGATAAATCAGATCATCCCCCACTTCATAGTTTTCCTTGTTTTTATTAAACATGTCCCAGCTCCCCCACTTCCTTGTTTTTATTAAACATGTCCCAGAGTGAGAGATGTGGGTGGTTTTTGGTTTTGTTAGTTGGGTGACTTGTTCAGTGTGGTTTTTTTTTTTTTCACTTGTTTTTGGTTTTTTTAACGTGCTTTTCTTATCCATGAGGAAGGAGCAAAGAGGATTGATGAAATATATGCTTCCCAAATGCTCTCAAAACATGGAGTGATATATTAGTATCTGGTGTATTTGCCAGTGCCATAAGTTTTATGATTATGTGATTTTAGTAAATTCAAAAGGAACAGAATGCAAGTCAGCAGTGTTATAACACTGTAAAACCACTGTTGGAATAATGTAATCAAACCCAAATGTCTGTCTGTCTTGGTGGATTTATTCCTCCCTTCTATGTTGTCAGGAGAGGGGAGGATGTGACAGATATGAATTAGCATCTTTACAGGCTTAAAAAATGGAAAGAATAAAGCAACTTATCCCTGGTTGCAAGTACTTGTAAAACCTTCCTCTTGCTTCTGATTTAGTATACAACAGTTTGAAATCCTGAGGACCTACAATTTTTCTGCCAGACAATTGTAGGTAGTGATTCCTGAGGGTCATTGTGTTTTCAGCAGTCAAAGCCCTTGTGAAATCAAATCCTCAGTCATGAATTGTGCATGCAATTGTAGTATGCAAGCCTTTCACCAGTTTTTTTGAAAAGCTGATCAGATCAACTGCAATATTCAGGTGCCTTCATTGACGAGGTGTGTAGTACTTTAAAATTCAGGCTTTACTCTCTTTGCTTTTCTTATTTCAGTCTTGGAAGACTGAGTAGACCAAATTCTAAGGTCATAGTTTGCCTCTGTCACCTGCTTGCCTAAACCTCACTAAGACAACTAGGCTGGCAGAACGTTGCCCAGTGAGATGTTGCTGGTTGGCCAAAGGTTTGACTCTAGAGCGAGTGTGGTGTGGTTGGGGGGGAGGAGATCCTCTCAGCATCACTGAATGATTAGATCACCTCAGCTGTCTTGCACAGCATCCTCCTTCCCAGAGAGCAGCTACAGTTGAGTCTCAAATGGTCTGCTTGAAGCCTGCTGTGGAACAAGGGGAATGGAGTCTTAAATTCATCAGGTTCACCTCAAGTAGTGTTTTACCTAGTAGGGTGTAAACAAAATGTAGTGATTTCAAGTGCTTGCCAGTGGCAATTTACTAGAGACCCTTGCAGCATACAGATTACTGTAATATTGGTACTACACCTTGATTACCCTTTAAAAAAAAATGTCCCACAGGACACTTTGGATCATGCTATGGAGTAAAAACTGAACTATACCTGTCAAATGAGCAAAGAACATCATGTAGTGCATATTACACTTTTCCTACTTGTATTTCCTCACTCTCTACCATATTTTGGATTTTTCTGTGAGTCAAGCAATTATTAGTGCTAATTAAAACCTTGTAATGGTGGTTTTATTTAAATGGAATTGTCGTTTCATGGGGTGAATTTGACTCGCAACATATGTCACTCTTTGTTTGGCTGCTCCCTGTTTTGGAGGAAGGCATATTGAATGGGTGATATCTTCTGTTTCAAGGCTGATGGCTTTTAAGGACATTTTAGATGTACTATTTTTCTTATGCTGAGCATAATTCACAGAGTCCTGAGGAAGCTTGTATGGAATTGTCTCCAAATAGAGATAAGTTATTAAAGTTCGAGTCCAAACTGTGTTTCCATATGAGCTGTGTGACCTGTAAGTAAGGTGAAATCTTAGCAGCTTCCCAAATACCATTTAATTGTTTGGAACTTATTTTTGCAATTTTTATGTAGAAAATAATATTTCTCTTGGCATTTCTGAATTCCCCAGAAATGTTGGCTGTCATTAGTGTGGCTGTACATGGATTTTTCACTAGTGTAGATATATTTGTATAGGAGGAAAATGACTGCATTTAAAATTCACCTTTTATGTAAAGAAATGGGAGGTAGGAACCACCCCAAAGGAATCTGTTGATATGTTCTGATGCCTCTCCACCTGAAAGCTACAGTATGGTTACACTCACCCAACTAAGTGGTGCCTTCACACATGCACATTAAATTCTCTCCCAAATACATAAAAAAAGAATGGAAAAATACTGTTCAATGCTTGGAATTGAACTCTATTTGAGGTAGCAATACCTTCTCTGGCTTGAGAGGTCTGTAAACTCCAAACTGCTATTCTGTGAATTGGACAAACCTGATGAGGTGATTGATACTTTACCATGATTGCTAATCTGAAATATTTATAGCCATTTGTACATAACTTTTGCCTTTCAACCAACAGGAAAGTACTGAGATTGTGGAGGATGTTGTCTTCTGCTTTTTTCAAAGAGCCAGAGTTGAGTGTTTCAAGTACTGAAATTGTGGAGGACGTTGTCTTCTGCTGTTTTCAAAGAGCCAGAGTTGAGTGTTTCATTGCTAAAATGTGGAGTATGTGCATGAATCAATAGCTCAGGTCATGTCAGGCAAGTCTAATTCTTGACAATGTCATTTTAACAATAATTTGGGCTTTATCTTTCTGTGAAGTGTTCAAAAATAACTCGATGGAAGTTGTAGATGAATTGTGGAGGACGTTGTCTTCTGCTGTTTTCAAAGAGCCAGAGTTGAGTGTTTCATTGCTAAAATGTGGAGTATGTGCATGAATCAATAGCTCAGGTCATGTCAGGCAAGTCTAATTCTTGACAATGTCATTTTAACAATAATTTGGGCTTTATCTTTCTGTGAAGTGTTCAAAAATAACTCGATGGAAGTTGTAGATGGTTTTTTATCCAGTGTCTGAAAGGAGTCACAAATTTGGAAGCATATCTTACTCTGCCTTTTCTGGTTGCTGTCAATGATTTTTGTGACCTGAGAAAAGGAAAATGATACAAGGTTTCAGATGTGGTTTCTGTTATGAATGAAAGGTGCAGCTAGAATTGTTTCTTTAAACCTGTTTCTAGACATATTCACTACACATTTTTAAGAGTTGGCAGAACTGAACATGCCAGAGATCATGTGTGCAGTTAGGATCATGTTGATGGGGTTTGTTGTCCCTGGTGTTCATGTCCAAGGGTACAGAATCCTGAGTGCAAAAAAAATAAATTCATCAGCTCCTTCATTCAGACATTTAGAAACACATATTCAAAAGATGAATTTTATTTGTGGCTAGACTGCTTTGATTATTTAGGGATGCTACTTCTGTGGATTTCTATCCCCCCCAGATTTTTTTATGAAAGATGTTATTTTGTTTGTAAGCTGTGTCATAAATTATACATGTATTATTTTTCCTTCTACTCTCATTTTGTAACACAATGATAACAGATAATTTCTCATTGTTTCTCTGTTAAATCCTGAGATAGCAAACAGCTGCAGCATCTATTATTAAGGTATCTCTGCATACATATTATTTGGTAAACATTTGTGAATTATAAGGGTGCCAAATATTTCAGTGCAATCTGTTACAAATACTTATCTTGTGTGTTTGTTCCTAGACTGAAGGAGTAGGGAGGAATGGGGAGTCTCAACACCTGAGCTGTAGAACATCCTTAGCACTTTACTGAGTGGAAGATGTTCAGCTTTCTCTAAGTATTAATGGACTTTAATCAAATTCATTACTGTACCTTGTCTGCTCTACTATGGACCATATGCAAGGCATAACACACTTGGAAAATGCTTATTTATGGATTTCTCTTTGCCAGTACAATGTGTGTTCTCTTGTTTGATTGTTAAATAAATACCCAAAACCAGAGTAGCAAATACCTTATTTCATCAGTGTATGCATGTATGTGTATATAGCCTGGGCAATATGTGTTCTAAGACTGTCTAAGAGAAAAAATTTGATACCTTTGAACAGATAATACTTATTCATACATAAGCCACCAGTTGAAAAATTTTGGTGGCTCTGTGCTATTGCAAAAATAAAAGGTAAGTGGTGGAATTGTTCTTTACTTAAAAAGAACATGCCCCAAATTGTGTTCTTTCTCTGAACATAATGGAAGAAAAACAGCAGAAGGTCTATTGTTTCTTGAACATGCCTGAATTTTACCTCTTCAGCAAGTTTTTGTAGGTGGTTATCCTAAGGAGATATTCATTTAGTGTATCTTGAACTTGAGGTAGGTAGCATACAGGTAGAAATAATTGGCAGAGGTATGCATTAGAATAAATCTTTATGTAAGTCACATTAGGCCTTAATACCTGTTTGGTTGTGCTCTTCAAGTCATTTCCAGAGTTTAAATTAGATATACAGTGCAGGAAAAAAAAAATAATTGTTGCCCAATTTACACATTTTAAAATTGATATAAAAGACTGTATACAGAACAGGGCAGAAAGTTGCTCTACTGAATAGAAGCTCTAGCAAACTGCTAAATACCTAATTTTCCTCTTGCCATCAGTGGAGAAGAGATAAAGCTTTTTTTTGAAGTGTGAGAGTGTATGTGTTTTTTTTGTCTATCAATACCAGTTAGAAAGCTAATTATTGCTGCAGTTCAGAACCTGTGTACATGTATGGTGAGATCCCCTACTGCTTTCCCCTTCCATCTTTTCTTGCACTTTCCACCACTTCTTACATCTTCCCTCCTCACCTGGAGCTGTTCAAGTGACTCAGGCTAAGCAGTCAGTGCAATAGCTCAGGAATAAATACTCTATTCATTACCACTCTTTAAGGCAAGAGTGAAAGATACTATATCAATGTATTCTTATGATGTGTTTTTGAATGTCCTTAAAAATATTCTATATACAAATATACCCAAGCTTGTAATGTTTTATCATTGGACCAATATTATTTAGGTTGGGTTTTTTTGATTTGTGTTAATAATTGAATAAACAACTAGGACTTCCTGAGGAGTAAAAAAAAAAAAAGGGCAGCAGTTTCTGTTGGAATTATAGTGTGATTTTTAGGAATTCTAGTTAAAAATATTATCATGCTATAAAAGACAGTCATTAAGAAAAGCTATGCATGGTTATTGATTAATTGTATGTATGCAGAGACAGAGACTAACTTCCCTCTTAGATTTCTAATGGTCTCTGAAGTTACTATGCTGTAAATGCCTCTATTAGAATATGAATCTACTCCCTTAATATGGTTACATTAGAGCACAGACTAATTTCTTCAGTTATTAAATTATAAATGAAATTAACTTGCCATGTTTCCTACTTGCATGAAGACAAGAGTTCTCCTCTAAAGTGCATGGTATTTTTGTAAAATACAAGGAATCTGGTTCTAGCTTTCTCTTCCTTTATTTTGAGTTCTTTGGCTAGATTGTTCCTTCTATAGATTTTAATAGGTTAAACCAAAATTTTTCACATCCTTCAGAGTGTCTTAAAGTAGCTCAGTTCTGGTGAAGAGGCAGCTGAAAACAGCTGGTTGATCCCCAAATAAACTGGTGTGTCAAACCTGTCTTGAGATTTACACTCCATTTGGATCTGGCCAAGGATCTGCTTTGTATGCAGCATTGTAGACTACTCTGTATGAATCCTAAAGTGTCAAATCCAGTCCAAGGACTATGCAACAAAGTTCAACAGAAAAAGTGAGAGCAATTATTCCACCACTGCCTTACTTTTCTGTTCAAAATTGGAATCTTTTTTATTTTCATAGCAGCTAGGCCATTTAAAGAAGTCTGATCAAACTTAGGTCTACTAAGAAAAAGTATTATCAGTCATTCTGTATAACATTCCACAATATTTATTCACAGATTTGTGGAAACAAAAAGAAATCTTGCCAGAAAAATGGTGTTTTCCAATAGAGTCTGGCAGCTGATATTTGGCTACATACTTGTGTACCATACAAATATTAATTACAACAGCAGTTTACTCTCAGATTGCTAATACAAGTTTGATTGTTGAAGATAAACCTTCCATGTGAACATGACTAATAACTTTATTTATTTTCCAAATATGATTTTTTTTTGAAAATTTGTGATGTGTCCCAAATCTCTTCACACTAAATCTCCACAAAGGTTTGTAGAGAATCTCTTCATTAGGCTTGACATGGCGAGAAACAGTTCCAACCTATTTAATAATTTAGTTGCTGCTTTTTTTCTTCACAGAATTAAAATATCCCCCAGCTAATCATTTGACACTTTAAGAGCGAGGTTAGTGTTCCAGGGGAAGGAAACCTGACATTTGTCACAGAATGAAATTTTCTTCTCCCTGAAGTCAGACTAGAAATGGGTGAATACAAATGCAAATTTCTCAATCCCTTCTGAATCTGGGGGGAAAATCTTGCTCTGGTCTCAATCAGCAGCAACACTTACAAAGCAGGATTTGAATTCTCCAACCTTGAGAGCAATGAGAGGGTGGTTGCCAGCTTTATCCACTCAACTATTATTGTTTTGTTTTATTGGTTTGGCAGGGTTTTTTGGTGCTCCTTCCACTCTACCTCTGTCTTGCATAAATCCTGATCCTGTGAGCATGATGACTTCCCCAGCACGTGGTCCTCAAGAACTTGGTTGGCCACAGAAAACTTGATCTGTAAGTGTAATTGGGCCCCAGTTGAGGCAGGGATGAAGTGCTTGGAGGTCTCTAGGCTGGTCACAGTAAGGAGCCTCTACCTGAGTGAGGTTCTGGTTTTGAAGAAGGGATGTCTAGGTAGCCCTGACTTGGTGGAGCTAAAGCAATTCTTGTGCTTAGCCCTTGCTGACTGACTTGTAGTGAGCTAGGTCTCTCTTTACTGAGCAACTGAAAAAGTATCTTTTAAAAATCCAGAGCTGAATTCCTTTCAAAACTTGCATTCCCAGTAAAATGTTTCTAATGCTGCCTAATCCACTGCTATCTATCATATTTCTTTTTTACTGTTAGGAGTTGGCTTTCAGTGGCTATATAGATGTATTCATTAAATGTAAGTAAGCTGGTTGAAATGCCACACTTTCTAAATTGAATTTACACTTGCTCCAATCTTCTAAAATGATTTCTAGATGTTTTAAAATGGCTGTGATCTGGGTTCATTAAGCAGACTGTATTTTCTCTGCCTGGAAAACATTTGGGTAATTAGTTTTTGTAAAAACTTGTCTCTGCCACTGAGATGCATATCAGAATCTTAAAGATACATAATCAGGAATTCTGAGCCCTGTTCCAAATTTCCTTCCAAGCTTTTCAGCAGTATTTATTCAGTCATTAGCCATGCTCAGGCACTTATTGATCTTCATTCTGCAGCTAATTTTTTTTGTGTGATTTTTTTCAGTATAACTTGGCTATACAGATGGCTTTGGTGGTTTCAAACAAGCAATACTTTTACCCTCTTTGTAAGAATAAGGGGACATGGTATATTTTCACTAAACACAAGATTTTTCCTTTTTTTATGACACTAGTATTTCATCATGGTCAGTAAAGCTTGTCCTGAGTTTGTGCCTGGTTATTTCATTGCTTTACTACCAGTGAGCTATGGATTTGGATGCCTGACTTGGTGCTTCTCAGAAGAAGAGATATTTCTTGCATTCCTATCTCACTCTACTTTTTCCCTTTATACTTTATGATCTCTGTTGCAGGGCTAGGGGGAGTAGTGTTTTTATGACCTGGAAAAGATGAGTCAGCTAGAAAGTGCCTTGAACTCTGAAGAGAAGAAGCTACATGATATCTCTTTTACACTGGATGTGTATGTGATGTTGGAAATTTGTTATTGCTTGGTACTACACACTGCTTTGTGCTCCTGCAGTAATGTGTTAAAGCAGAGACTGCTAATGAATTCTAGTAGGAGCATGGAGAAGGTGATGTGTCTGATAAGGATAATTTGCTTCCTTAGCAAACACTTTATTATTTCAAAGCATAGATATTTAGAGTACATTGCTGATGTTTCTCAGAACATCTGGTTACTTTCACTTTTACTAGTGGGCCCCTTTGTTATTTCTCTGCTTTTGATGCACCATAGCTTTCTCTGGGTTGCTGTTCAAGGCACTTCAAAGTCCATTGGCATTCCAAGAAATTCAATAAGTCTGCAAGTAACATGAAAATTACAGCAGCTGATGGGTGTAGCATCATTTGGAAGATGACATAAAAGCTTGTTTTTCATAGGCAGGTACATGAGCAATGCAATGACCTCCTTCAGCTGCATCTTGCTCTCAGCTCAGGTGTCTTCACCTAACCAGCTCAGAGCAGTGATACAGCACAGAACAGCTCTGCTTTGCTCTCAGCTCGGGTGTCTTCACCTAACCAGCTCAGGGCAGTGATACAGCACAGAACAGCTCTGCTGAGTGTTCCTGGCAGAGGCTGACAGTGACTGACCATCTGCTCTTGCTCAAGCCACTTACCTTGGCTCCTGCTGTTGTTGCCACAGACTAGCACATTCCAAGAGCATCCTCTACGGTAGTGTCGTTGTGTTTAACCAAAAGTAGGTCTCTGAAATCAACCTCTGCTCTTGCTAGACCTAGCAATAAATGTACTCAATAGAAATATTTTAATCCAGATAAATGTTTCTGCTGTTTTGGTGCTAGTGCTTTTTCATTTAAAGTAGCTTAATCCCTGTCCAGGGCTCATTTCCCTGCTGGTTGTCTCTAGATATTAGAGCAGTAGTGACCCTTCTCAGCAGTGGGTGCTGTAGATATTAATGTGAAATGAAGGGATAATTGTTGCTCACTCACAAAGACAGCTGGGGAATTGGGTATGGCCTTGTATGGTAGGGTTTTCAGCTAGTGTTGGGGTCTATATGAAGAGCAAAATAATTTTTCTAGGTTGAAAGACAGGAGCTTATTTATGCCTTACAGTCCTTCTATACATGTGCAAGGGGGCTGCAATAAGCCTTCTAACTATTTCAGTTTGATTTTTAAGACCAGGTTTGAAGTTATTGCATTAAGCTCTCAGGTTTTTGCCCCTTTTATGTACTTGCACCGAAAGGAGTGAATGGAGACCTTACTCTACCTGTAGTAAGGTAGTTATATTTTCTGAGAGAATGAATACTGGGCTTAGTGATTTCTCCAGGTCAGATAATGTGGCATTCTTTGTGTTTACAGTTTTGCTTTCATTACTTCATAAAGAGCAGCTGTTTCTCATGGATGTGAATTGCCACAAAAATGGTTGAGATGGTCATTTTGAGTGCTTGACAAAATTTATTGAAAAATCAAAGGAAATATGATTTCATTCTGCAGTGCTGCAAAAATTGGATCATTTTTAATATTATTGGAATATAATGCGGTATTTCATGATAAAAATTGTTCCAAGAATTAAAATAACATGAGGACCAAATGATACACATGAGGATGTTAGATGACACTGATGGAGAGAGGGTGAGGGTGTGTGAAGAGAAAGAATTTGTAAAATTTTGTAATACTAACTCATATACACTAATCACAAGATAGGTATTTGAGAATCATCATCTTTCATGAACCAAGAAACCATGAACCAAGTTCTCTTATGAAGAGAACTGTTATCTCTCCTTGCAGTATTTCTGTTTTTCCTCTGCCTCCTGGGTACATCATGCCCAGGGCTCTTTCCAGGTATCCCTCTCCTCATCCTACTTACTTTCATCCTGGGCAGGTAGCTAGAGATCTCATTAAATCTCTGGTAGAAAAAGAAGGTTGAGGATTAATCAGAATTCTCTGTCTTGTATGGCCTTTCCCCATTTTTTCCCAAGTCTTTATACTTTCAGATTTTTATATAGAATTATGTGTGGTATGATGTGGTTGGATGCTGCATATGCTGAGTAACAGGTCCTGTTTAGCCCAACAGGCTGTGCCTACAAATCAGGAGATCCACTTTAATGTTCAGCCTACCTGAATTGGCATCAGCTGGTATTTGTTCCACAACTGACTCATAAAGTGCCATTTCAGGCATGAGCAGAACAGATTGTGAGTGCAGTAGAACTGATGGGGAGTGGGTGCAGGAGGGTTATTTTGTGTGTTGAGGCTAATCACCTGAAAGCAGTGGTAGTTGTCAAAATTCTGCCTTGAAATAAAATTTGAAAAATATGTTTTGCTGTAATATCTGCATACTCTCTCCAACCTGCTGTGAGAGACAGGGCTAGCTTGAATTATTTCAGAGTGCAATTTCCTTCCTAAATGCATCCAAATATGCTTCCTGTTTGGAAGGCAGACCGTGGCAGAGAATTGTCTGATGCCTGGATGTTTTCCATTTTCACAGATTTAGCTGAATTTTGCATATGACTGTGCAGATATGCAGCCTTTGGAAGGATTGGATTCTGAGCTCAGAATGATTAATCTAATACAGTCTTGTGGCTGAAGATCCTTCACAGATCTGTGGTTGTGCTTTGAAAAAGGAGTTACTTTGGGTATCTGCTTTTTAGTCCACCAAAACAAAGACTTGGAAAAATGTCCACATGTGACTTGTGTTAAGAAAACAACAAGAGTTGGTTTCAGTTTGATATTCTCATTACTAGAAGCTGAACATCCATTTAGTATCTGTCCTTATATGTGCATTTTAACATTATTTAGAATTTTTCAGAAGCCTCATCAATATTTTTAAGGCCTCTGAGCTTAATAGTCATAGTCAGCAGGGATGTGGTTACTGGCTTATCAAGCCAAAAATAATTCTCAGTTTATCTTGTTCTAGATGCCATACTGGTCATTCCTGATTTGTTCACTCTCACATCTACCTATAACATGCTTGATTTTTTTTTTAACCTTATTGAACGTGCACATCTCATTGCTCATGTAAATTTGTTCAGTTTCTCATTCCTCTATCAATTCTCCACAGTGATTAAATAGGCAAGATGGCTCTTTGAAGAATCCAGGATGAGCAGATTTAGACTGTAAAATGTAGTTTCTAAGTAAGTGTATTTGGAACAGATGAAATCCTAATTACAATTTTGTTGCTGAACATGATAAAACTGTTGATAGTAGTATAGGAGACAATCTACAAGAATATAAACATTTCTGCTCTGAAGGGGGGAAGCACATGATCTGAGATTATGTATTCTTAGCATATGTCAGTAACAAAGGTCACTCAAGTCAGGTGAATTACTGACTAGTGCTGCTGAATTGTAGCTGATAAAGTTAAGTTCTTTTCTATTAGGAGCTGCAGATAATAGGTAATCAAGGAATTTAGAAAATCACCCAAGGAATCAGCTGGAACTCAATGTCCATGTGATATTGGTCTTTTGTAGTTTGTGGGGTTATTTTGTTTTTGTTTTTCCCAGAGCTCCTGGGCAGTAAATTTTCAGCATTCTGGAAGAAGTTTACTGTTTCATTAGTATTTTGAAAGTGTAAACAAGATGATTGACCTAAATATTAGAGTAGGCCATTATAACTGTGGAAATAATGAGTGTAATGTAGTCCTTGCTGAACACAGTCAAGAAGAATATAGATCAGAGGCAATTACCATGACTCTTTGCTGGGCAGTAGTGTCTAACTTTATAAGACATTCTCACTCAATTCTGAGCTTAGCTAATTGATTAAAAATAATATTAAATTAAGATAGATCAGTGATATTAGGGATTCTGGAAGGTTTGGCAGCTGAATTCAGTGAACCACAGGTTTTCTTTGTTTGAGGGCTTTTCATTTGGTCATGCTCTAATAGAAGTTAAATATTTGAGGAAAGGAACTGAGTTCTGGGGAATAGTTATGAAAAAGAGCAAGAGTATGGTGATAATGGCTAATTAACAGCTTATGATCTCTCAGGGTAAAATTGCCCTGAAAGCCCTATTCTATTTTTAGTTTTACAAAAAGGGAACTATTTAGTAGGAACAGTAGTTTCTGTATTTGACTTTGATATGAGAACTATTCATATTGTATTAGTCAGAGACCTGAATGTAATTAGGAAGCTGGAAAATTGGTCAAGATGCATAAAAGATGGTTAAACAATCATCTAGAGTGAATGATTGTTGCTACTTATCCCAAGGGACTGTTTTAGGTGTTTATGTACTTTTGTGGGACAAGTATTTTGGTGAGATTTGAGCAAAGATTACCACTTTTTTTTATCCAACAATATAATCAGACTTCAGCACTATTATCATTCTGTAAAGATTGCTTTCTAGTGACAAGCAAAAATCACACATCTATTTCAAGCAACAAGTCTATATTTCTTCAGGAAAATAGACATAGAAATACTGGAAAAGATAACAGCAATAGGAAAACTATATCCATGTAATTCATTGGAGCCCATAATGGTGAATTATCAGAAACCAGATTTCCAGCTATGTCATTCAGTATCCTGTGGTATATATTTATTGCTTTATTAATGAAGAATGAGAGAAGCAGCAGCCTAACAAAAAAAATCGTTCACTAAAATTAAGACAACCAATCCAGAAAAAATGACTAAATGGTTCTTGTTGTAAAACTTTACTAATTAAAATAAAAGCTTCAGGAAAACTATGTTTTGCTGAATGTAACCAATTGGTGGCAGTGGTCCCAGTTCAGATGTGAATGCAGCCTACAGAAACTAATTGACTAAGTTGTTTTGGCCTTGCCAGAGCCTAAATACTGTCATGTTTGTCTAGTAGATGAGAAAAAGCTTTTCTGTGTTTGTGCAAACTATGGCAAATTATATATCATAAACAAGACAATATTGTAGGGTTTTTGGCTTCTTCACAATGTTACCACTTGAATAAACATCTAGCTGGTTTGGTTTTAGTTGCAAATAATCCATGAAGGTTGAATTTTATTACTATTTAAGATTTCCAATCACTGTTTGATGTTTAACTTAATTAAATGAAAAACGGCAAAATGTGTTTGATTAAAAAAAATCTTGTTTCACCTCATGCCAGAGTGTGTAATCCCTGTGATATTCGTTCTGCAATTAAACATTTTTTGTGTTGAATCATCCAGTTTATTTGTAGTTAAATGCACATTCACAGTAAGGAAAATCTTCCCATGAATTATTCTGCAAATGAAATCCAGTCCCACAGTTAGATGCTCATAAATGGACTGAAAAATCATGTTTGTGCAAAGAGCAGACACAAAGATTGTGCTTGATTGGCCTCTTGCTTAAGCTTTTTACCTCCTGGGGGCCACAAGCCATGAACTGGCCCTTTGAATGGAAGGATAACTTAATTTATTTTTGTCCCAGTCTGGTTAGATTCGGGATCAATTCCCCCAATGTGAATTAAGACACAAATGAGGTCAAAATACTGTTAGAGAGTGAGACTTTATTGTTGGTTACACAAAGGGGAGAGAAGAGGCAATAGGAAAGTTAGAAACAGGAAAGGGGGGATAATAAGAAGCAGGATTTGGTATTCCAAAGCAGAGAGAGTCACCACCATGGATCCAGATGAGCCAAAGTGTAGAAGAGGAAGAATCATCACCATAGATCCAGCATCGTTCTTGTCTATAGTCATCTTTTTCTATGGTGTGGGTATGTGCCATGCTCTGGTCACTGGCCCTTTTTACAGGGCTCCTTCAGGGCACTGGTTGGGCAGTTTCCCTGGAGCTGAGCAATTCCCAGCCTGGAGATGTTAGCAACTGGAAGTGATGTCAGTGATGGACAATGATGCCTCCTGGTCTGGCAGCTGGAGGGGATGTCGATCATCATCTGGCAGATGGCTCAGCATTCAGAAGGTGTAGTTGGTGGACAATGATGCCTAGTTATCTCTGCAGCTGGAGGAGATGTTAGCTGGAGGATTTTGGGTGGTGGACAATGGTTGGAGGCATCCTGTGGCTCAGCAAGCTGTGAGACAATCAGCACACAACAAGCCATCAAGGCTAGGCAATGTCGAAACAAACATTTCTTAAAAGTCCCTTACAATTCTAAAGAAGTCAAAATGTAAATGAAAGACTAAATTTTATACTTGATTATGGCAATAAATGTAATGCTGGCAGTAAGCCATGACCAAGAAATGGTGTTGAAATAACTGGACCATGGAACACAGTAGGAATATTGCCTGTCTTTCCCTTGAGGGAAGAGTAGGATCTTACTGCCCATGAAAAATGTAATTTGTCATTCATTGAACTTGCTTATGAAATCTAAAACTTATTGAAAAGAAAAAAATATTGAGGTGACCAAAGAGTCTGCAAAGTCAGTCATTTTCAGCATGTTGTTAAAGGAAAAATAAAAATCCTGCTCCAAAAAAGAGTAAAAGATGGAGTATATGCTTTTTGGGGGGGCTTAGGTACATGGCCATTTAAATCAGCATGAATGTACAGCACTTATACAGGTCCTGGAAGAGGATTCCAAAATGAGCTCCCAGCTTGTTTTCTGGCACGAAATTTGAAAATGTAATCTTTATAGTTCTCAGGCTGATCAATATCAGTGTGGCAATCAGTCTCTTGTCTTTGTATTCCAAAGTCATTCCTAATAAAGCCTTCATTTTAAAAAAAAACTGCCTGAAGATAAAAAGTAAAACACCTTTGTTAAACAACTTATGCATCACTGCACTAGAGTTATTTTGTTAAGGAGCTAAATCTCTTTCTGCCAAATGATTCAATCAGCTAAGTGGATATTTTGTATTACCGTGGAAATTAAATGATAAAGTGCAATTGTCAGGTATAAAAAGTTTGATGCACAATACATTTTTTCATCTTTTGTTCACTTTTTTGTTTCTTCCTTATTAATTTCCTGATCAAAATTTGAATGATAAACTTGATTTGTATTGAAGATAGGATGATAACATGAAGAGGAGAGTCATAGAGATCATTCTTTGAAGTTCTGCAAAGTTGGTTGCTTTCTTTTTATCTAATTATTCTGGAGAAACATGGAAAACTTATTTTATTTTGTGAGTGACAGACTGAACACTAATTCTTTGGGGCTGAAAATATTTCATATTAATCACAAACACCAATTGCTTTCAGGGCTGCAGTTAATGGAAAGAAAAAGTGTTTATATTTGAATATTAAATTATGCTTCCCATCGTATTTCTTGGCTTTCTCTACTTTTTTGGCCTAGTGATTGCAATAACATTTCAAAATAGGACTACTTACCTTAGGCAAACAAATGTCTGCTGGGTACCTGGTGCCTTTCTAGACCAGAGTATTTATTTATTATCTCCAGATTTCACTGTTAGAAGTGGTTATCTACATTTAGATCTACCTCTAAAATGAGATAATTCTCATTTTCATTCCATACCCACTGCTTTATCTGATATGCCACTTAGACAGCTTTTTACTGGTTGTAGTGATTAACTTCTTAAGATAGAGTTACATTTTATATTTGGGGATGGATTCTCAACTCCCACTCCAAGACACGGTTCACAATACATTACTTCCCTCATTTTTATAACAAATACTAAAAAAACCCATCCCAAAACAAAAAAAAA
>NW_008651834.1:0-12235 GCF_000695815.1 Acanthisitta chloris
CCCGGATCATTAGGTCTGTTTTGAGGATAGAGAAGAGCTTTTACCTATAGAGTCTCTTTAGGTATCCCTCATAGGTCTCTGAGGTTAAAGGAGAACTCAAAACCTTTGGATTTCTCATTTCTTTTACAGGTATTAAATGTAGTGTGCAGAATCAGTTGCCATATATTTTGCATTATGTTTTAACCATAGCCATGAACTAAATTATTTCTGTGGAGAATGTCTAGTCACTGACAGCACTTACTGTCACTGCATCCTGTCATATAGGTATAGCTTCTTAATTACAGATACAGACCCTCAAAATAACAATGAGAGGGAGGAACTGAGCCTGTGAAACAAGAAGGTCTGTGCACATCCCATCCTGTTCCAGCTCACAGGGCTTTCGTGTCCTTAAAGACACAGTGAATTCCATATGCAAAGGTCTCATCTTCATTTACACAGGCAGTTGAGAGTTGTACTTCTATAGAAATGAAGGCTGTGAGCTTAGCAGTATAAGGACCCAGGAAGGTGACTGTAGCACCTGAGGTAATGAATATGCTAACAACCAACCATTTAGGTCATTCTGCAGTAAGGTGCTCTTGTATCCCACTAATAAGACTTGTCACCTATGGAAACTTCCTTATTTCTTTGAAAACACTTTGGTTCTTAGGCTTATGGTTTTTTTCCTAAGGAATCAATTTTAGTTGACAAGAAGCACTGAAATACACAACTGGACATCCTGTATGTTTTTTTTTTGGTTGCTTGGTTTTGTTGGGGTTTTTTTTTTATGTGAAAATATAGGCTATTTGAAATGGAATTACTATGCCTGAATGTGCAATTTTAGAAACATTTTCATCTGCCAGTGTTTGCCAGCTCTAAGCTGATTTTATTTTTTTTAAACCAGAGGAGAAAAAGACTTCTTAATACCAATTACATAAGTCCAGTAGCTTAAACTCTGCCCTGAACTTTCATTACTTTGCAGGATCTTCTGTTGGCTGTAGGTGCTGAAGACTTACTTGCTGGGGATGTGACAAACCTGAGCAGCCCATTACAGTGAATCAGTTTATCATGTATTTCACTTTGCTGATGAATGTCAGAAACTTTGCCATTAGTGTTTCTCTATGCTTGTCCCAAATGAGGAAGACAAACAGTGTGTGATCAGGGTGAATCTGGCCTCTCCTTGCTTTTCCTTACTCTGTACAGCTTCTAACACTAAGCCCAATGGTGTGAGTTTGGAGTGTCTGTCAGTACCACCATCAGCAGTGTGACTGGCATCACCATGTGCTGTTCCCTTCCCTTCCCTTCTCCAGGGGCAAGAGGGTGTGTTTTGTTTTAGAGGATTTGGGGATTATTTTGTTCAGTTTCACAATTTTTCTTTAAATAGATACAGCTATTCCCACGCATCTGCAATAAAGGAAATGAGATCAAAAAAAGTAATTTGCAAGTGGAGCAAAAGGCCCCAGAGAGGTTTAGGGTCAGCGTCGAAGAAGAGGGAACTGGTGTTCCCTTGATACTTCACAGCAATCCAGCTACTTCCAGAGGAAGAAACAAACTCCTCTGTATTCTCTCTGGAAGTTTTGCCTTTCACACAAAGAAGCTCTTCCTTTCTTTTAATGAGTCTCACTTGTCTTTAGTTTGGCTTTGCTGGAGTAATAACTTTCTTCTTGGGAAATGAGACCATTTCCCCAGTGGCTTATTGGCCAGGATACATTTAAAGTTAAAGAAGTACCCCAAAATACTTGTATAAAGCAGTGACAGTGTATTACAAGTCTCTTTAAATCCATGCAGTGGCTTTGGGCAATTGCAGAACAAATCTACTTAACAGGAAATGGGATCCTCCAGTGATTGCACTGGGCATCCCGTTTACAGCCTCTGATCTGCTCTGCCAGGGGATCTTCAGGTGAGAACAATTAGCCTTGTTTTTGGAGTCATTAACCCTAAATGCAGTGTTGCAAATGTTTGCCATTAGGATTTGATTCAGGCAATTAACTCTGGGATATGGGATGCTGCAAAGAACACCACTCTGGAGGATCAGGCCCTGGTGACTGCGCTGTAATCGAGTTAATTGGCAGGTGAGATTGTTGTGGGAGCTCAAATTTCCATCACTCTTGCGCTACAATCACCTCAGTTGGAACCAACTGAATTTGAGGGTAGTCGCACATAATCCTATATATGCCCCTTGCAATAAATTAGTCCTTCTTGGATCTGGAGGAGGTTTAGTTATAGAGGTCTGTTCACAGCAGGTCTAGTAGCAGGCAGACTCTCACAGACCTCAGCTATGACAGGGGAAGGAATGCTATTTTAAGACTCTGGATACCAATTCCCTGATACTTTGCTTTCCTAGGAAGTCTGTCAATTAGATTTAGAAATCCAGAGTGTATTGTTTATCATTGCATTGAGGTGCCTGACATCAACTGAGCTGCTTCTGTCTCCTAGTTCTCTTCATTATAATTCATTTTTTCACCATATTTTGGATTGAAATACCTGTTGAGGATTATTTCAGCTCCTCTGGAAACTCACTTATGGTCTCAGCAGACTTTGCAACATTGACACTGATCAGCTTAGGATCTGCAGGCTCAGATGAAGCAGTGCATTCATTTGAATTGCAGTAGACATCTGAGCAGAGGCCAAAGACACTGTGTGCTGCTCCTGTTTCCGTTACTGATGTGCTACAGGATGTTAGGCAAGGTATTTGGGAGCCTCTACTTGTATGGACATTCTTCTGTGTCTCTGGTTAATGCTTGTGAATTCATGTTTATGAAGAGAGAGCAAAAGGAAGCAGAGGGCTAGAAACCCCTAAATATGGATAACTGCAAACAGGTAAGTATCGTGGTAGAATGGCTGATAGAACTGGACAGAGGCAGCTTGAAAACAAAGCTTGATAAAGTCATTATCTGTTGTATACAAGAAGTCTGCATTAACGGAAACTGATAATTTCCTGCCCTAAACAGAACTACACATAGCTGGAATTCCAGCTTTTTGTGTATTAACAGGGATGGGTGTGCATCAGGAGTTGAGACTGGCAAGGCCTGTGCACAGAATTCGTATCAGTAACGCTCAGATGGCCAACATCTCGGCTTACCTGTGGGCAATTTGGGCCACCACAGGCAGAAACATTTGGGCCCACCACTAAGAAGGTTAAGACTCAGTTCAGGCAGCTGCTAGGAGAGGGGGATCTTGCCCCTGGAGTCACTTTCCTCTTGGTTGCAGGCTTGACTAGAAATGTGGTCATCAGAAGGCCACTGACTGTGCTGCCTGCTGCTATGCAGGTTTTCTGAGATTTCTTTAATGTTTTCTTTTAATGTGGTATGCATCACAGTGCCTTCTGCCATTGCTGTAATATCCCCTGTATGATTTGTGGAGGAAAGATGATGTAATGCTACTTCTGGGAATAAATGCTGAATTTAGCAATGGGTTCTGTACAGGCTAGAAGATGGGAAGAACTGGCAAGGAAGCCACTGACAGGCAAGGCCATCAACAAAAGATTTTGTAGGAGAAATACAAGACATATATGGCTAAATATTTGTTCTCAGTACTCTGTGCCCTGAAGAGCATGTGTTTTTCTAGTGCTTTTTTTTTTACAAAGAACTAATAACTAGACCATCTGTTTGCCTTTCTAAATCAGAGCAAGGCCCATGAAAACCCACCTTGAAAAGCCATTAGAAATTATTAGCTGTTTGTTTTAGCATTTAATAACTGTAATTAGCAAGCCTAATGACATTTTTGATTATTGTATCCCATGTTTGTGAGTCTAGGGGGAGGCAGAAGATAGGATATATTGATTAGAGAAATTGAGACTCCTTATTTTCTTCTGCTTTTTATTTTCTTTTAAAACAATGTGCTGCGTAGCTCTCTGAAGACTGTGAATGTAAAATTGGTGTTGAGATCATGGCCAGCTTGGGGCAAGATTAGCCTCCTTGAGTGGATTACTAACAAGCAGATACAGAGTCTCAAGCACTATGAAGCTCCAACACAGTGGACCAAGTCAGAGAACCTTATTTCTACTACTGGTTCTTCAGGTGACTTGTTGTGGGACCTGGTCTGAATTTCTTCTCCTCTCTGGATTTTACTATTCCCCTCAGTAAAAAGATAATAACAAAGAAAAGCAGCAATACAGACTCTTTGCATGGCCAATGCCAAAAGATTTTCTTCTCTTTTAGTGTCTTTTGCTACCTATACAGAGGCTCTGTTAGAGGAAATGAGAGTCCTAATGTAGGCATGTTAGGTGTCCAGAGTTTGGTGGCAATATCCCATGTAGTCTGCCTAGAAAAGCTGAGATTTTAGGTTACAAAATGTAAGGTAAAAGCTACATATTACTAGTATTTAAGAGTAAACCACAGTTACTGAACTCTGCAGGCCTTATGATAAATTAAACATACTGTGGTTTGCTCTGGAAGTAATCTGATGTTTCTTCATACAGGCTCTTGATAAAATTGAAAATTATGCAGGCATTCATAAAAATTAGTGATTTCTCAATGATTTGGATTGAATTGAGTTGAATTGAATAATTTGGAAGCAACTGAAGGATTCTAATGTGTACGATGCACTTTGGAATAATAATTTTGCCCTATTGCTCAAAGCATAGAGCAGTACTTTTATCACAAATGAAAAACATTTGTTTCTAAACCTCACATATCTTCAGATTTGCCCCATGTCTCCTTGTTTTTCTGTGCTGTAGGACTAGAAGGAATCAGTCCAGGCACTTATTTATCCTTCCATCGTCCAGAAACTTCCAACTAGGTCATCATGTAACCTTCTTCCTCCAATGAGAATTAACCCATTTTCTCCAGTCTGTCCTGGTAACTTCTGACCTTGTGCCTGAGCCTTATTTATCCTGTTCCACTGAGGACAGCTTAAATGAACTGTTGAGGGACAATTTTTATCCTGAAGCAAGACAGGACAAGAATGTTCTGGATCCTGTTTGCTTTTCTGTAGCTGAAATCCTTATATTTCTGTTAGTAAAAGGGTCAAAAATCTTCTGGCTTAACATTTTCTGCCTACCAGAGTTTAGGTAAGTTTCTTCTTATTTATTTATTTTGCAGAGCTCAGTTTGTTGAAGCTGTAGATGTCAAAGGGCTTCCTGGTGAGAAACACACTTTTTGGTTTACCAAGAGAAAGTGAATAGGCAGCATCAGAGTGATTAGGGCTGCTGGGCTGTGAGAAGCTCGTATAAAGCACCTTTCCAAGTGTTTCATATCCTGGGAGGGGATGATAACTGTAGGCTTGGATGTCTCCTGATTTCACCTCTTAGTGCTTTTCTACGATGTCCAAATATTTAAATAATCGGGAATGGAAGAGAAGAGGGAGCGTGAGTAATGGGAAGCATGTTCTTCTGGGATGAAATTCAAGTTAAGGTCTCTGCTTCAGTGAGTATCTGGAAGCTCTTGAAAGCCTTGGTTACATCTTGATATGATGGGAAATTTTTCAAAACCTTGAAAAGCTTCCTGTGTTGAAAAAATATTTCCCTCCAGCTTTAGTTACTGTATTGGTTTGCCATTCTATAGGCTGTCTTGCTTTTCTGTTGGACACATCATGCATGATATAATGGTTTTGGCATTGATGCGGTGTATGAAATGATCGCAACAAAGGAAGAATGTACTTAAAACGTGGAAGCTTTTTTCATAAAAAAGCCTGAAAATTTAAATGAGCTTATTTTCTTGTAAATTGAATCCCTTTACATTACACTCCATTTTCATGTTATGTGGCAGAGGCATGCATCAGTCAAGGAGACACTGAATTCCAGTGGACCTTTCTCACCTTCCCAGTGTGAAGCCAAAGGCAAACATCAGGCACAGAGATTTGGGTGGAGATTAGCAGGACAGTTTTGTACTCCATATGTGTCCCTGTCTGCACAAGGGCTCAAAGTAAAGATTACATCTCTTGTTTGCATCTCCATTTGTGCCTCTGGATGAATCAGATGTGACCTGGTCCCAGTGGAGAGTTACACAATGTAGCCCTTCAAGTATATTGCATCCTTTGAAAACTATGGGAACGTGAAGGCTGATGAACTAACATAGGGTACCAGTGACATTTCTATCTTTATGGATGAAGTTTGTGTAACAGACTTTGTCCTGTGCAGTCAGCAGTGCTGTAGAAGACTCTTTAGACAGGTCTTAGCAATTAAAAATATCTTTATTTTAATGGATATATAGTAACAAGACTGTGCCAGTAGCACTGACTGTAGGTGTCCTGAGTTCTGCATGAGAGTGCAGCATGGATTGGTGCTGAAGATGTGTGTGTCCTTGCATAGCTTTTTCTTCTTGTTGGCCAAGTAAATTAGCCCAGAGGAGCACGTGATTCTCCTTTCTCAGAAGTAATATTTCTGCTAAAGGGATTATACTCTCTGTTGAGAAGTGCAAACTCATCTGTATTTTTACAGCTTGTTTGCGAGGTCCTTGCAGTTTCTTGCTAGCTTTTTGAGCCATAGTTTTGCTGTGACTTTTCCTAGATAACAATGCAAACATATATTTAACAACACACAATTCCTGAAAAAAACAACCCTGTGATAATATGTGAAGAAAGAACTAGACATTGAATGAGGCACTAGACTTCAATTTCAGGCTTCTTAAGCTTTATTCACAGGAGAGGATAAAATAAGGTACTCTAGAATAGATTTTATTCCCCCCTGTATTTGTGATAGTTAAGGGTAAAGTCATTCCTTTATGGCTAAGCTTTTAGACAATTGCTGTAAAGGATGAAGTGCCAGATGCTGGCAGTTTAAAAAGAGAGGAGAGAGGATTCTAAGACAGGGAAGCTACAGGACAAAAAAAAAACCCTAAAAATTATTCTAACTGCCAACAACACTTTCTAAATAGAAAGTATAGGAGGCATGAACTTCTAATCAAAATTTCAATTTTAATTAACTACCTGATAGATTAGAATGTCATACTGCATAAGCATTACTGGGGTACATTGCTTCAGACTGGCAGGATGTTGTAAACTCTCTTGCAACGAAGGATGAGCAGCATCATTTCTCTGAGCAACTGTGAAAAATGCTTTCACTTTCTTGGTGTTGACCAGTTTAAAACTATCCCCACAGTAGGATTTCATTAGCAGTGCCTGCTTGGATTGGCAGATATATTAGATTTGATGGGATTAGGTGAAAGAAGAAATGCTAGTAGCAATTTTCCTTGTGTGGGCTTTTTTATTTTTTTTAGATCCCCTCCTTTGGAGCTCCAGCAAATGCAGACATGTCTTCCTCAATTAGGCAAGCCTGAAAGCTACAGAGTGCGTGGACTCTTGAATGTGCTGTAATTTATGTTTATCAATTCAGTGCACATAGTTTTTTTGACATGTGCTTCCTGCCTGATTTTCTAACAATCCTTTATTTTCCACAGGTGGCCGTGATAAACGAGGTGGTCCTGTCTTGACCTTCCCAGCCCGCAGCAATCATGACAGAATAAGGCAGGAAGACCTTCGGAAACTTGTGACTTATTTGGCCAGCGTGCCAAGGTAAAGCTAGAAAGAAAACACTTCAAAGTTTAGGGTGGATAGGTGGGTGGGGAACTTGTTCTTGGCAGCTGCTGATTTCCAAGTATTAACATTTAGTACCTTCAGTTCTTGGGGCAGAGGAACAGAAGTGTTCCCTTCCTCCTCCCGTATATGCTCCGATGGTTTTTGTCGCACACGTGGCAATGCAGGAGCCCCAGAGCGGAAGCAGTGTGAGCAAACCAGGGCTTCAGGCTCAGCACAGCAATAAGGAACAGTTCTTGTTCCTCATGTTTTTGTGACACCCTTTTAGAGGAGTGCAAAGGGAGGAGAGTGCTTAGAGGTCTGCAGTTAAATATAGTAAGCTGGAGAGAGCCTGCTGCTTGTTGTTGCTTTTTAATACCTTGTGGGAGGTTCAGGAGAGCTGGTGTTCAGGGGACCGTAGTTGCTGCAGAGGAGAGCGTGCCTGTACAAAGAGGCAGATCTTCCTGCTCCAGCACTTCCCAGAGCTTTCTCCAGGCTGGGGAAGGAACATGGGTGGACTCAGGGGGAAGCTTTCAAAGAAAGGCATTTCAAATTGTTCTGCGTGTAAACCAGCACCTTTCCCCGCATTAGTCCCTCTGGCTCTCCTCCAGCAAGCAAATCCTCATCCTTTTCCCAGGGACACTGGAGGAAAGGTGTGTTGCGAGAGCATATTTATCTTTGCAAGCTTTGGGAGACCATTTATAGGGCTCAGTGCCCAGGTAGTTATTTCTGATCCAGCCGCAGAGAGTACAAGGCAACCTATGCCCTCATCCAGCTTCCTTTCCCTATTGTTAAACTTGCCAAATATCCTCAGCCAATACCACCACACTGGCTATTGAGGTGAATGTTATCCCAGGGCAGACGAGGGGTTGAGAAGGGATGCTCAGGTTTGCAGTAACACACTTTGTGCTACCCGTGAGCTCCTTCTCTTCTAAACCCCCAGAGCATGACCTGTAAAATAGCAGTAATGTTTTTGCAAAGAGTGTAAAGTTAAGACATGAAGGGCAGAGGGTTTGGCTGCATCTGGAAGTCAAGAGGTAAGGGTCTCAAAAATGCACTCAGTTCCTTAAACATGCAATGTGCAGAGAACAAAGGTCATGTGTTTGTTATGGAAGAGGGCTGAGGGCTGTTTGGAGACTTATCACTCAACTGCAGAGAGAGAATGGCAAATGCAGCTGCATGTGTCAGATCTGACAGTGGACTCTCCAAGTCCTCTAATGATGTACTTTGCTGTGTTGAACTTTGGTCATCAAGGTTTTACTAATAAGCTGAATTGGTTTGCTTTTCTCCCTACCCCCTCCTGTTTTATCCTCTAGGCAGCTCTATTTTCAGCTGTATTGTGAGAGAGATTAGAGACATGCTGTGGGGCTGGAAGAGCAGTAGGTCACTCCTTAGGAGTGTATGTCCCAGGGCTTGGCAATCCCCCTTCAGCTGCTGTAGTAATGAAACTGCTCCCTTATATCCTATCATTTTTTGCATGGTCACAAGTATGAAGATATGACATTGCTTGGGGTTGCAAGCAATTGCAGAGCAAAGATGACCTTCTAATGTGTCAACCTTTTCTATTAATTGTTCTTCCCTTATGGAGGTGTCAGTAATAGCAAGATACATCCGTTCTGTTTCCCACTCTGACTAAATTGATTAGCTCAATCTTTGATGCTGCTTTTTGTTGCCTCACTCTGGATCAGTGCAGCAATGATTTTTCTCTGATGATGCAGAAGCTGGGGGACAGAGGTGTACACTGAAGGAGACAATACCAAACCCAGCTGCCTGTCACTCTAGAAACACTAAAAAAGCATTCCCCTTCCTGGTCCCCACTGCAAAGCCTTGTTCTGTCCTGGTGTGTGAAGCCCTTGGAGGATGTCTTTCCAGTTATACCAGAGAACGTTTCTTCCTCTGCAGTACAACCTCCCATCATGAAAATGTGCCCAGCAGTGAGGGACTGACTACTCATGAAGCACTTTCACCAGCCTCCCAAGGATCCTTACATACTGGCCCTCTGGAGACATTAACTAGAGTACTGTCTGGTTTTTGGGATATTGCACACTGAGAGGTGTGGAGCAGAAAGCAGCAAGAGTGATTGGAGGTCTTGAAAAAACTGCCTGTCAGGGAGGGATTAAAAGGTTCTTTAGCCTAGAGAGTGAAAAGGGTCTGTGGAAGCATGTTGTGATGCTGCAAAAGGAAAGGGTTCGTAGGACTAAGACAAACAAAAGTGTGACACCGAAGCAAGTGAAGCTTAGGCTGGATATGAGGAAAAGATTCCTAATGGATTTACATTAGCACTGTAATAAGTTATCTAATTTCTTCTTAAATCCTTCCATTACTGTACAGGCAAACCTCTGGCATGGCTACAAATGTTACAGAGAGGGGGTATGGTAGATCAGGAGGTGATGTCTCTTGGTTGTTAGTCCTGTTTTGTCTGGTGCCACAGCTGTGAACTTGCTGCTGTAGGAGGGTAATGCGACCACAAACTTCATGGGTTTGGCACGCGGGATTGTGTAACCTTTGTGGTGTAAGGAAACACTGAAAACTCATTTTCCCTAAACATTTTGTTCACTTTAACAAGGACAACCAGCAGAGCTTTCAAACTTATTTACTTTATGGAAACAAATATATGGAAGAAACAGTTTGAATTCCTATCACTGGCTCCCAGTTCATGTTTATTCCAAGATGAGTGCTGTAGTGACTAACTGCATCAGCCATCCACCAAAATAAACAATTTCATTAGCAGAGACTCAACAGGATTTCAGGAAAAACTGCTCTGATGTTGAGTGCTAAAAGGAGAAGAGTTTTGTGTGCTAGTTGAAAAACTAGAAATTCTTTTTTAGGAAAAAGACTGTAATCTATCATATTGACACCAGGATAATAATTCTTTCTTTATTCCTGGTGCAATGGTTTCTGAGCGAGACAGATTGCTATCCACATTGATACTATCTGTCACTTAACCCTTGTTTTATATCTTAATGGAGGGGGCAGAGGTGGCTCAGTGCTGGGAGTTTTGTGCAGGTATGAGATTGGTGCTGAAATGTGATGATAGATTAGGGTAAGTGAAACCAGGGTCTCGCTAGCAGTTTTCAAAGTTTCTGATTCAGCTTTCTGCAGTTCCTACTTCAAAACCAGAATAATAATGTGGGTTTTCTGAAAGCAGCAATGTGTGCTTGAGCTAGAGCAGAATAGTGAAGGCTTTCATGCAGCTGGGAGTCAGGCAGGCAGGTGTCTGCAGGCGCTGGGGCTTCCCGTGGGGCTGAGGATTACTGCCTGGGGGTGAAGATCTAGGAACGCAGTATGTTCCTATCCCAAAATGGTAACATTTCAGTCCACACTGCCTGGGGAGGCTTAGGGCTCCTGGAAGGTTCAAAAGCCTAATTCTACAGTCTTGGGTACTAGGAGAAGGTGGTGAGTGGGTATCTGACACTGTGAACTATTGTGGTCCAGGTTCAGTGCCCTGCACTGATTCTTTCAGGCGTATGGCAAGGTTCTTTTCTCCAAACAGTTCCACTGTAATTAGTTACTAAGAAACAAAGACACCATTCATTAGAAGTAAAGATAATTGCCACGGATGCCAGGTTCCTACCACTCTGCCATTTTCTGCTTGGTTTACATTTGTGCTAAGGCTTTCTGGGTAGGCAAAGCTGTATTTTTTGTGAATCAGGATAGCTCCTATTTACATGCAAATTTAAATGGATGTGATGTTTAGAAATTTGGAGGGCGTGACTGAATCTAGGATAGCATGGTGTTTATGATCAGGGGAGCTGAGGGGGAATTTTCTGGCCTCGCTGAGGATTTTATATTTTAACACCAGTGCAGTGCCATCTATTCCAGTAGACTGAGCTTTGATTTATATGTGTGTAAATGAAACTTGCACCAGGCCAATCTCCTCTGCGAGCCCTTTGGAATTAAGAATTAAGTTATGCGTAGGCTATAGGAGGATAAAAAGGAGACAGAATATTATTAGCCTGAGTTATCTCCTCGCATGGTGAAGCAATACGATGAAGGAAATGTTCTCTGTCAGCTATAGTGAATCTTCCGGCTGAACACATCAATCTGTTCTGGAGCCAAGATAAGCAATCTCCTGTGCTCTCTGCAGAGGGGGAAACCCGAGATGCCTCGGAGGCCTGTGTTTTTAAAGACATCTACTTTTTATTTGTCCTCTGTTTAAAAATCTGCTCAAATCTGTTCTGGGGGACATTCAGGGCTCGTAACAGCAGCGAAGTGTTTCCAAGGGCCAGCCCTGTGTGTTTGAACAGCTCCTCAGAGCTGCCTGAGTTTGATGAAAGGTTCTAGGATCAGTAAAACAACTGAAGTGCCTCTAATAATTAGTTCAGTGACTGGGGCTTTGTAAAATTAGAAGAACTGTACAGAAGATGGCAAAATGTAGCAATACTCACCCACTCTTGGATTTATTTTAAGCTCTTCTCTGGTGACCTGTGGTGTGTATATTAGCTCCTCTGGCCGGGAGTAGTGTGAAACTCATTTTGTTGATTGATAGGAATTAAACCCTAGAGCTCTGCTTTCTGTTATGTGATCCTAGCACAAAAGGAGCTTTTGAGGACCTTTTATTTTTTTTTTCTGGAGGCTATTGTAGATCTGCAAAAATAACCATCTATTTTAAAAATAACACCAGGGACTTCATACTAATTTTAGTAATACATTTCTGGTGCCATCGATAAGATAATTATTCTACCATACACTTGTATCAAAATACCACATTAAAAATGAGGTGAAACTGATGAGCCGAATTGAAGTTTAGTATTTTCTTCAGATATAATTACATTTAATAAATAATTGTAAGGTATTTTGGGGAAAG
>NW_008651834.1:12257-32608 GCF_000695815.1 Acanthisitta chloris
ATGAGTGCTGGTGAATTTAACAGCCTTTTGCCCCTCAATAGCCAGTTCAAATCCAGCCTCTACCATATGTGGTGTTGGTATGTGATGTTTTACCACCATCCCTTAGGGACTGGAGGACTTCTGCTGAAATAGTGGTGGTCTCACTTTGTCCTGCTAGAAGACTTCTGACCACTCTGCTCTGTTTTGCTTCCTGTGTCCCTTTATTAACCACCTCAGGACCAAGTTACACATTCACTGCTTGTTGGAGATAGCTCTTCAAAAGAGGATCTTAAATTTCTTTCTTGCTGTAGTAGCAACCTATTGAGACATTTAATTCCTAGATGAGTGGACAGTGCCTATAATTGATGTTGAAATTCTGCACTAAGTGTCTACAGCTGCAAGCTTGGCAACTCCCATTTACCAGAAGCTGTTAGAAAGTGTGGACTTCCTAGAAGTGCAGAGGGAATGACATGAGCTGTCAGAGCCTGGGGTGCAGGAGATAGAAGAAAAGGTTAAAGGTAGTGGGGATGCTTAGATTAAAGAAAGGGGAAAATAAAAGTGAAGGGATTACAAACCAGTATGCAAGACTGAGCTAAAGCAAGCAATTTGGTCTCAGTGTACTTGGCAAATGGGATAAAAAGAAAGGGATTAAAATAATAGATTGAAGAATTGAAGCAGGTTTCTCTTGGAGACTTTGTTAGAAGGTGTATCAGGAGGGACCCAAATCTTGTCTTGCAGCAGTGGGATGAAAACAACAGTTTCTCCAGCTCTCATGACACTGTTTTGAATAAATATGTGTTTTTTTTGAAATAGGTGCAAGATTTTAATTTCCTATGTTTTTGAATTGTAATATCTGATTATTTTTAAAAATAATTCCAAACCCAATGTAAATGGGGGCTCTCTGTATCAATTTTCAGATTACTTCCTGCTTTCATTACCTGTTGCTGTTTTTCTGGATAGTGTTAGGACTGATCTTGCACAGCTCTGGACCTAAAGCATATATCCTCTTTTCCTCTGCCCTCTGTGGGAGCTGAGAGCAGTCTGAGTGGTTCCAGCTTGGTTAGCTGCTGACCCCTGCTCTGATTTCCAGCTCCATAACAGTGCAAGTGTTTTCAGACTGCTTTTCTGATGAGCAGCACAAATAGCATGATACAGAGCCTTGCAGTTAATGTACTGTGAATTGCACAGTTCATGTAGTCTTTTTCTTCTAAAGAATAATAAAAGGCAGGGTAAGCTGGGTAAGCATCTCACTTCTCCCAGTGATCATCTGTATCTTCTGTTGGGTCTAACGGAGGCATCTCTGTTGTGCAGTAGAAGCAAATGTGAGCAACTTAATGTTAATATTGAAACAACCTCATGAAGACTTGATTATCTTGTTTCAGAACACGAGTTTGGGAACTCAAATAGATAAATAAAGGTTGATGTTATTTCAAGACTGAATTCTTTATTTAAAGTAAATTCCTTAAAATATCTACAAAGGCGTTTGAAAGTATTTTCTAAATTATTAATCTTATATCCAAAACTTTTTGCACCATTTTGGAAGACTTGAAAATCTGTTACTGTTTTTTCCCCACTAAATTCTACAGTATTTCTATATTCTTAAGTATAACTTGCTCCATTTCATTATATTTTAATTGAATTCCAATAAATAATTGAAATTACTGATTGCCACATAGAGAGAAACTGGGATTTCAACTTGTCATTGTGTTTTTAAGCATTCTATTCAACACTTAACATCTGCTTAATTTTAGACTATAAATCTGCAATTGAAAACAGTTAATATGAAGGAATCCCTCATTTATTATGTCTGAATTATTTCCAAGGCAATTGTTCTATTTTACAGTGTTGTGAAGGGAATCCAGTTTTCTCTTGTTGCCAACCATGCAGACTCATGCTGAGATTTCAAAGTCATATTGTTTTTTTTCTGGTTCAACTAACATCTCCAACAAAAATTCAGCAGGTTAATAATTTGGAGATTTAGGATTGCAGAGGTAGCCCTACAGGCTAAGCTTAACACACAAAGAAAATGCACAGGTCTGGAAGAGAAGTTCCTTTTCCTGGCACTGGGCTGCTTTTCCAGCCCACTGAGAGCTCAATCATGTTTTCTTCAGGGGAGTCAGTGGATGGGGCTTGAGGAGGGAACACACCCAATGAAATAAAAGGTCAGTATTTTACATTGTGCTCTTCCCAGGCAACAAAACAAGTGTCTCTACCCAGTTCAGGTCTAAAGCCTTTTGGTTTTACTGGTCTGCCTTTTTTGCTTCAGCTCTACCCTCCCAGCTGTGGGGTGTTTCTCCTCACCACAGGCAGTGCATTCAGGCTGCAAGTTCAGAGCAGTTGGAAGGATGGCAGCGAGTAGAGTCCTTCTCTGCAGCTCCCATCTTCCAGGTTCAGTGCACAGAAAATAGCCAACAGGCTGCTGCTGCCCAGCCATAGCTCTGCAGCATCACCATACCTGGCTTCTCTCTTTCATACTGGGAGAGGCTCTGAAAACCCTCTGAGCAGGTGCCTGTGGCAGTGCTTCCCATTACAGACATAGCCTAGGTGGGCTGACCTGGAAATAGCTACCTCCTATATGGGTGGTGATTCCATGCAGTGGCATCAGCTGAGCCTTCCTGAAGGGTTGATGGGCTTTGCCAAGGAGCCTGTCTCAAGGGTCTGAGCTTTTCCAAGGCCCTGAGAAAACCCCAGCTGTCTTCTGAGGGGAGCCTCAGGTACTGCTCAGCATCCCTGCGTGGGCTGGGTGCACTGGTCTCTCTCTCTCACAGATGTATTTCTGTTAGCAATGTTGTACGTTGTGCTTGACTCTATTTCCAACAGGGGGTTCAGGCTGAGGAGGATTCTGCTTGGATTTCTCGAGGTCTGGAGCAAACAGCTAAACAGCCTCCCTCACCATGCACACTGCCACTGCTAGGGTGCAGGAGCCACCGTGTCTGAGTGACACCCAGTGGTGCTGGCAGAGTCTGGGGCCTCATCCCATCCCCTGAGCTGTCTCACGTAGAGCTGTGCTGCACACTCTGCTTTTTGAGCTCTGTCCAGGCCCTTGGTCTGGGGATTAGATCAGTATTGTTCGTCCTGCTAAATGGCTTTTGCATGTTAGTTGTACCAGCATTTGCTGCCTGGAAGAAGGAGCTGAGGTGATGGAGGAAAGGCAGAAATTTGTAAACTAGGATATATGCTGCAACCATTCACTGGTGAGGGAGCTGGTGGGCACCACAGCTTGCTGTAAATTTTACACAAAGTATAATTTTCTCCATCCTCTTCCTCAGAGGCTCTCTGACAAGTGGTTTGTGGGTCTCTGCAGCACACCTCGTGATGCTGCCCTCGCTGGCCTTTGCTGTGCTAGTGCTGCTGTAAAGCTGTTGCATGTTCCTCATGGGCCTCTTAACCATCAGGCCTGTGGCTCCACAATACTCCAGGAGGTCCGGGCAGCAGCGACCTCGAGACTTCCTTGGAGAAGACAGGTTTGTGCTAATGTGAGCAGTAATTCAGCAGAGCTAAAATTAGCAGAGAGAGACGTTTTGTGGAGTGTGTGCTGGCAGCAGAGCTGGCACTGGCCGTGTGCAGTTCCCTCCTGAAGCTGTCAGCAGCTGTCAGTGGAATATGCAGTGGTTCAGCCAATCCTAACTTTTCTTGTAGGTGATCTCTTTCCTACGGGTTTTGCAGAGACTGTAAAATGGTTTTTGTCTCATTCCAGTATGGATGCTTGTGTTCCTCATCAGTAACTCCAGTACGTGCTATATCCTTTCCACTCTTAGAAATTATTACAGTTTGGAAGTGACTTATGCCATCCTCGTCATGGATGTCATTAGAAGCAGGAAAACAACTGCTGTGCTCTGCAGTCTGCTTTGTAATGGGAATATTGTCAAAGGTCTCTTAATGTCAGTGGAAAGCTCTTCTAAACTACCATGGAGAATGGATGAGATCCTTACTGTGTGCCAATATGGAGCAGTAATGGGACACACAGAAGTGGAGTTGTCTCAGCCTAGACTACCCGATCCTTATCCTCATCAGATGCATGGAGGTGTTGCGGATGCTGCTCCAAAATCTGGATTCCCCAGTAGGGAAATCTGGGTAGGACTGAAGATGTGTTTTCAGGAATATATTTTTAGCTGTGTCTCCAAATGATAAAAAGCTTGTGCCATCATGCTCTCTGTCAGTCACTGTTAAACCAAATCTGTCAGAGAAGACTCTCAAGAATATTAGATTCCTACAGATTTAATGAGAATAGACAGCTGCATCAAGGAAAGAGACCTAATTAGTGTCCACCGAAAGAGAAAGGTGGTCTGAAGTCAGCCCTTCTTGGAGACTGGAGGTGTTGGGGGTATCTCCAGAGCACATTTGTTATTAACCATTAGAGACTCAATGTACAAACTAATACCAAGGGTTTGGCAGTTCCCATGCTCATAAAAGCACGGGCTAGTTTATAATATTAGAAAATTGGATCATACTAAAATAGAACAGTGACCAATTCATGATAACATGTGGGATTGAGCAGGCTGATGCTCTTCTAGCATGGAAAGTATGGGTTGGGACTGGCAAAATTTGTCCCAGAGGTTAGGACGCTCAATTCTCTGCTGTTTGCAAAAGGAGTAGGTGTCCAAGTTTGGTACACAGTTGTAAATCTCATCAATGGTTTCTTCTCATTCTCTACAAGGTGCTTCTAACCAAGTTAGTCTGCGATATTTTATGTTTTCCTTGTGGATCCTGGTGCTGCTTCAGAGTTCCCTGTGGATCCTGCAGTGCTATGTGCAGCAATACATAATTGTAACTGTGTGGTGTGAGGCTGTTGGGCTACTTGCATTAAGAGAAAAAAGAGAGAAATAATTTAACACAAAGTAAAATCATAAATAAGAAAAATAATTCTAGACTCTCTTCTTTTCCCCCAAGAAAAGGCAGAAAAGCATAACTCAGACATGCTTTTGGCTTGGCAAACACTGTCTGGTCTGCAACGTGTGCCACAGTGTACTTTTCTGCTATTAACAAGGGAACGTTGGTTTCTCTGACTGTGTACACAGGACTTTATTTTATGTCTAACTTTAAAGAGAAACCTTAGTCTCTGGAGAATTTTCCAGCGATGTAATATTTTATAAAGTTCCTTTGTGGTACTTCAACAACAAGCCAAAGCACCAAAACAGCTTTCCCTTGTACGGCAGCTGCTCTCAGGGAAATACCTTCCATCTCTTATACATACCCCTGCTACAGTGCAAACAAGGGAAAGTAGGAACCTGCATTGGGTCAATGCTGCATTTATAAGGGACATCTTTGCTGAATGGTCTTTTTCGTTAAAGTCATTGAATAGAAATTGTAGTAGAGCATTGATTTTGAATAATAATTGCATCTCTCTCTGAAAATTGTAGTAGCAGCAGCAGTTCGTCTCCAGCCAGATCCAGGCTGCTTTCATATGCTTTTCCCATGCTTTTCCTGTGCCTTTCCCCTGTTTCACATGGGAATACAAGAAGAATTGACTATGTCTAATATTTATGCAGTGCTATTAGCAAACTTTCACTAGATAGATTGATAGATTATTTATTTGAGCATCCAGCAAACCAGATGCTTCTGCTATTGATGTTGTCACTCAGGATCAAATAAATGCTACTTTTTGAAGTTTAGTTTGAAAGAATTGCTCATTAAAAACCTTTGCTTGGTAAAATTAGCTATTCGTCCTCCACCAGTCCTAAACCAGGGTCCAGCATCCAAGCACTTATTAAATGTACCCATTTAAGGAATAGAAATAATATGGATACCAACACAGCATTAATATAGAGATGGGTGGGACTCTTAGCAGGAATTTTATGGCATTTTAAAATACACATTGTACCCATACATGGGATTGTGATACTTTGGGACTCCAGGGTGTGTTTTGAAATTTTCCCAGCAGCTTACCATTCTGCAGGGCATGGTTCATGGCTCTGGTGTTCTTGAGGTACAGTCTGCAAAACACTTCATTTCAGGACAAGAGTGAATGTTGTGTTCTGAAATGGTGTTGTATGGTATTAAGCTGCTCCATGGGCAAACACCATGTGCCACTGGGAATAAAAAGGTTTTTTTTGCCTTAGAGAACTCCAAGTGGGCTTCCTATGCTTGTTTCATCTTCTGTGCACATACAGTTTGTATGTCACTTAGAAAAGGCATAGTATCAGTCATGGTGGATGGAGACTAATATTCATTAAATTATATTGCTGTAAACTATACCTCTAAAATAGTTTCCCATCATTCCTCTTTATTTGCATGTTGATTTGATGCTTGTGAAAAATTAGCTGCAAGAAAGGTAGGCTTCTGGCACTGATTACTGTTCTTGGCAAAGTACCAACAATGTCCCTGGCTACAATGATTTAGTAGGTCTCTTCTATCGCAATCTTCTTTAATGCAGCAGTTGACCACTCTAGAGGCCAAAGTCCTCTGCTAATTCAGCAATGTAAATTTTTCCTTGCGTTGCTTTTCTGTGTTGAGTCAATCCTAATTGGAGACTAAAATTGTGTTTCCTTTTCAAGAGACTTAGTAGTTCTGCTTAGACCACCAACTAAGGACTGTGTTTATTAGCAGCTCTGCTCATTTGTGATCTTTGTAGCTGGTAATCAAATGGAGCCTCAGGTTTAATTTAGGTCACATTTGCACTAAGGCAGGTAGCATCCTGGAACATTAGGGAAGACATACAGTCAGAGCTTCCTGAAGTTTAGTTCAGTACTGAACACTGAGTTGTCTTCTCCCTTGGTTTAACTTTACCAGTCCATACAGGAGAGACCTCACAAAGGTTAACTGCTATTTTTACATCTTCAAGATAGAAAGCCCTAAGTGATTTTGTTATAGGTATACTGCATGAGGCAGAAATACACATCCATTTAATAGTGTGCACTGATTAGACCTCTCATTTCTGGGGAGCAGGGTCTTGAAGCTGCCTGTCCCAATACTGAGTTGGGAGCACTGTATAAGAAATTGGCCATGTGCTGTGTCACCACCTGACCTTAGAAAATGCACTTTTAAAACCTGTTTCATTACCAATGTGCCATTTTGCCATGCAGTGAGTCTAGGGAGTAGAAGAAGAACTTACGGGAGAACAATAATCCCCAAACAAAATCTAAATAAAAAGCAGGTGCCTGATTAACTAATGGGTGATCTTGCAGATAAGAAGGATGGCTGAAAAAGCTTCCTTGTTATTAAACTGTTAGTCTAAGAATTAATCAAATAGACGGTATGTTCTTTTTCCTTAAGAGCTCTTTTTTTTCCTCTGTTCTCAAGACAGAACTAAGCTTTTACGACACTGATTAATCACATCCAATTTTGTGGTTATGTCCCCTCATTTCTCCGTTCTTCTGTTTCTACAACATTTGTAATTTAGTTCAGAAACTGCATCTGGAGAAGCAAACATTTCTGGGATCACAGATTAGTTTAGATTTTGCTTCCCACTAGAGATTTGTGGGTAGGAGCTGCAATTCCATTCCAAAATCTAATTCAAAAGCAGGTACATAGGAAAGTAGTGAACAATCTTACCCATAGGAAGAATGTCTGGAAGCTCTGCTTTGTTAATGAACTGTTAGACTAGGAATCAAATACGCAAGCAATATGTGCAGGGTTTTTAGGGTTTCATTCTTCTCTGGTCACAAGGCAAAACTCAACTGTTATATCATTCCACACTTACCAGGCTTACTGGAAATCTCAGTTTCTCTTTAATTTCCAGAACAGCCACCCCAATGATTTTGTAGTATGATACTGTATACGGTAGGTGACAGGAAAATAGGGTCAGCTCAAAAGGTTTCCTGGGATTTTCATTTAGGAATGAATTCTGTAGGACACTTCACCTCTGTAGTTTCATGGGCTGCTAAATTGTATCTGTGGTATATTAGCCTTGGCAGCACTTTTCTGATGACTTGTTGGGCACTACTAATTATGTGAAAAAGGCATAAATTTTTGTTAGGTAAAATCCACTCAATACGTTTGAGAAAGAGGTCGCTTGAGAATCCACCTGCTCTAACTGACAATAGGACTAGAAATTCATGTTAGTGAGTAAGATGCTAATTGTGCTCATATTATATATTTTGGACATTCCCAGGGGCACTTGGAAAATTAAAGCAGACATGATTGAATAAAGTACAGAAAGTGGAACAATATAAATCAAATGAATGGATGGTACTGGATACAGTACCAGTGCAGAGTTGTCTTGATCTCCATTTCTGGACTTTTGAAATTAGTGACAAGTCGGTATTTTCAGAAGCTGAAGTCCATCTTGCCAATATTGTGCTCAGGTTGCCCTTTCAGAGGTGGCTGATGTATCATTGCTTTTACAAATGAAAACATTTTTTCCCCTATTTATTTTTTGTGGGAGGATACAAATGCACAAAAGAACTTTACCTGTTTTCATGCTGTCTTGAAAAGATGCCAGAAGTCAGATGTGTAATTAAGGATTCTGTTAAAAGTCTAATTGCTGCACCTCTGAACATATTTTGGCACATAGCTTTATTCAGTCCTTGCTTTTCTTTTCGTATTTCTTATTCTCTTGGCCAAGAAGTAAGTCCCTTTTCAAAGGAAATTTTCAGAGATCTTCTGAGGCACAATTTGTTCTTTGTCTAAGTTCAATACAAAATGGTGAATTTCACCAATACTGATTTCCTGTGCTTTTGTTGTTGAGTGAAATACTCTAAAGCATAATATTTAGACCCTATTTTATTTAACACCTGATTACTCACAGCAAAGCTCTTTAAGATCCTTCTTAAGATGTTACATCTTAAGATGATACAACAGGTTATGACAGCATTCTTATTATGTAGGTTTGTTCTTGCAGTGCTAAAATGGAACTTTTCCAGTCCCGCGCCACTTTATGTCCTACATCACATAGGTTCAAATCTTGGTTAAGTTCTAGCAAAGTTAATGATAAATTATTTTAGTTATATGGGGCAGAGATTAGAGGAAAGAAATCATTATCACCAGATGATGTAGCAAGATTTTTTTGGGGTGTATTTTAAGGTAGTTGGAAGCAAATTAATATATTGGGTTATTTTATGAGTGAGTCTCAATTGATTTATCAAACCATTAGTTCTTCCTACCTTTGATAGGTGCCTCCTGTGTAAATCACAGGATTCACTTGTTGGTTTTTCCAGGCTATGGCTGACTTCAACAGAATCTGATCGAACTGGAAATATATATATCTGCTCTGCAAACAGAATCAAGCAACAAATGGATCTCAAGAGACTAGAGAGAATCTGTCTAGGCAGCCATTACCGGGTCTAGGACTTTTCCATAGCTCTCATACATTTTAAGACAGAGCAAAGATATTTATTCGTCATGTAAATTGCCAGGGGCATAAGAAGGAAATCATCAAGGTGGAAACATGCATTCACCATGTTGGCTCTTAGTCACAGTTGCAAGGAGGATATCAATACGTTTTCAGGCTAACACATTAATTTACTACAATAAACTTGGAAATTGATGCAAGAGGTCAACCAAAGCAGTAAAAGGCCTGTCTGGCCTGCAGGCTACTACTTACCATGTCCTTTTCCTGATTCTTCTTTAAGTACTCTGTTTCTCCTGCTAAAGACGTCCATCCATATCTAGCAAGTGTAAACATGTGCTTCATGCACCATCTTAATTGCTTAATCAAGCTCCTTCTATTGTGAGGCACAACCATACAAACAGGAACCAGATGGAAGATATTTTTATCAGACAGACCATAGGACTGAAGAAACATGGTCAATGAACATTGCTGTCCTCAAAAAACCCAGTATTAGGATATGTCTGCATCCTTGCAGCATCCTCACAGTGTGGTAGTTCAGGCAGCAACCACTGTCATAAACTCAGACTCAATCTTACCTCTTCATAGAGGTGTAATAGACAAACATGAACACACATCGATAATTATTTCAGAAGAGCTTATATCAAGGAAGACTGAAGCAATTATTTACATTTGGAATCAATAATACAGGAACAGTCAGTTCTTTTTAGTCATTAGTTTAGTGGGTGATTTTAGCACTGAAGTACTGTGAATTGATATAGCATCGCTCGCATAAGAGACCAATGCAGTATTCTTATTATTTTCAAGTAGTAGGAAAAAGTCTGAGTGTATTTGAGCTGTTTTCTCTGCTGTTTGTAAAGCATGTCATAGCAACAGAGATTTTAATCTTTTTTCCTTAGTTTTGTGTCATAAAGCACTTAAAATTATGTATTAGGCTAGTGCTCCTGTGGGTTCTACATCAAATCCACAGTAATTGTGGTTTTGCAATCTTTTCCAGTATAGGCTTCTAGGTTTGATTATGCTATGATCATTGCTTTTACTCCACACAATAAAATAGAGTAAATCCTTTATTATAATTGCAGGCATATATATTTGGACAGGTATTTGCCCAGTCCTGTCTGACAGCCTGAATTGTACAGCATGGTCATCAAAATGGGCAAGAGCTTGTGTGAATAATTCATACAATGACAAATACTGTATCTTCAGGTTTGGTGGAAAAATTAACAGCAATGAAATAGTTAAGAATTCTGGTATTTAGGCTGTCAGAATTGGCTTTTTAGTTAACACCCCAATAAGATGAAGGGTGCAAGTTGACTTTCTCCTAGTCTCATTGTTTCCTTGCAGCGGCTGCAGACTCAGCAAGACAAATGTGCATTAGTTTGTATTGTCAAGGCTATCTTTGCAAGCAGATGGGCTGGAAATCTAATTAAAAAACCCAAAAGCTTTGATTCTGGCAAAACCCAGTGAAATCTGTGGGACAACCTCAAATCCTCTGAATTAAATGGATGTTCTATGTCAGTGCAGTTCTATTGTCCCACTTTATAAATAAAATATGAAGGGCTCTCCTTCCACGTAGACCTATAAATGTGCTCATTTATGAGTTTAATAAAGCATGTGTATTCAGTACAATTAAATAAGCATATGTATAGAGCAATAAATGTTTCCTATAAAAAATCAGCATACATGTAACAGAGAATATATCCCAGCATGAATAAATAAGCACATGCTTGGATTATTAAGTGATCTCACTTAAGCTTCTGTGAATTAACCATGAAGTGGCCATGACTATTTGCAATTGGCAATTCTCCTACAATTATATATCCTACCTGTGTCTGAAGATGTGGCAAATATAATACATTCAATGGAAGAATGCATTAGCCTCAATAAGGAAAGTACAGTAACACAGAGTTAGAGTTGAGCTGTTACACAGGAACACAAGAAGGAGGTGAGTAACCCAACTAGGTTCATCTGACTCAGTCTCATCCCCTGGACTGTAGTGCTCCAGCCAGATGTAAAAAAAAAAAAAAAAATTAAAAAAAAATTGTGAAGCTATAATTGAAAGGAAAATAGTTACAGATATTTGTGTTATCTCAGTGTCAGGAAGTTATATGTAGTAACCTTTTCTGAAACTGAGTGACGTGTCCAATGTGAGGCTAGAGGTTTGCAGAACAACTATGAAATAGTTTCTGTTTCTCATCAGTTGTTTTCTGGGTTGGGAGGATGACTATGGTGGTTCATCTTGCTACAGAAACCTGCTGCATTAGGCCTATTTCTGCACAGGATCTTTTATTGCATTAGTGTAACTCACAGGTAGGAAACCTGTTAGTCTGGTGGAGTGGTTGTGGCCTGTGGCGTATCTTTGATGTGCCTCTTTCAGATCAAATAAACAATTCAGTATGAGGCTTCATGTCTTTAGGTGCAGTGTTTCATGAATCTGCTCTCTGATTTTCATTACCATGGGCTTGCTGATATCTACCATTGATTGTAGGAGTTTTCTGCCTAGGTGATTCCTATACTGGCATACATTGGTCAATACAATTTTCAGATCTGGCGGCAGGAAAAGCACCACCTGGGGTGTGCAGTTCTTGAGATGAATAGGATGATGCATGTTCATGTGTGGCACTTGTAGATGGACTTGCCTGTGAAATTTTATTGTGCTTTTGATGGAGAAGCAGTACAGCTAATAGGGAAAAGGCAACGGGCAGTTGAAACCATTGAATTACTTTTTGGAGCATTTATCTGAGCCTGTTTTAGTTGATGGAACAGTAGAGGTGACTGATGGGTAGACATACTGATGGAGAACTGGAATTATTAGTGATCATAATGAAAGTTCAGGATCATAAGGAAAGCAACAGTAAAACTGTGTTAGCATGACACCAATGTGTGAGCTCCCATCAGTGTGAGAAAGTGCCTTAGCATGATGGACTGTAAATCTGAGGAGACCACACACAGACACCTAAGGAGCTCAGTCTCCTACAAAGGTGAGAGCATCTGAGGCTGGAGAAATTCCTCAAGTAATCTTGGAAGAGAAACAGAGTGTTAGCTCAGAGACTCAGTTGAGTCTTGCACAGTTATTGCCAGGATTTTGTTCCATAATTTGACTGTTGAATTCATCTTTGCTTTCCAGAAAGCTGGATCCTACTTTCTCATTCTGGGGGTTGACATTATCTTTTGGGTCTTCTACTCCTTTTGAAATACCGAGTTATCGAATTGTTTATGCTCAGTCAGCTTCAGTGATTTTATTCTCTCACTTTATGTCTCCACACATAATAAGGGATACCTCATATCCAGTAGCTTCACTGGCTAGACAGCGTGAGAGAGCCTGGCCTTGCTAGGAGACTGACTTGGAATAAATTGGACATGAGCTGGATGTTTTAAAGCTGAGTTGTTAATAGCACATCAGTTTCCACTGTCTCTTGAGGACTCTGTATAAAGGACTTTTTTTTTGTTCTCAAAGGCATCACAGTAATTATTTGAAAGAATGAGTAAAGTCTGCTGTGTAAAAGAATACACAAAAATTGATTTTACAACTGTATCTTATAACATAGATTGATTCTGCAGCTTCAGAGCAAACTCTTCTGGTTGTAATACAACAGGCAGTCTTCACCCAGCCTGGCATGGCAGGAAGTATCTATCTGATAAGTGACCTATTTTTGGTAAATCGTTGTGCCTACAAAGACCTGCTTTGTTTGTATAAGGGGTGGTGCTCAAAAAAACCCAAAATGAGTACCACTCATTTATTAGTCATGGTCAGTTCTCATTGTCCAACCTGGAGAAAAAGGAGGCATCAGCTTTTTAATTGTGCATTTCTAAAGTGAACTCAAATTCCTGTGTTGTATCTTAGCAAAACAGACCCATAGCAGGGACCACAGAGTGTTTCTGGGTTGTAGCACTCAGACTTTCCTCCCAGCAAATACACTTGTTTCCAGTGTGTGCCCTTAAATAAAATGACTGTGTGGACCCTGACCAAAATTGTGCAAGTCTCAAAGAATAGTTATATCACTTCTGCTTAAGAGATATAAAGTGCAAAGCAAATCCCATGCTGAACTCTGCACTGCAAAAGGGGAGAAGCTAATTTACTTACTTGTGGAAAAATCTGCTATTTTGAAGTGCATATTTTTAAATGAGGAAAAATCCAAAAGCTTTAGAAATTTCTCACCAGAAATACCTCTAAAATGTTATTTCAATCAAAATATTTTGATAAAATTCAAACAGTTTGTTCTTTTGGGTTTTTTTGAGCAGACTAATCAAAAAAGGAACAAACGAAATAAAGATTTCACATGAAAAGGACTTAACAGAATATTTTGCTGTTATTACATAAAAAAGTATAAGCCTTTTTTCAGTTTTTAATTCAGTAATAATTTTGTGAGAACCTGCACTCATTGTGAAACATCTTATTATAAAGAGATGTGTAATGTATCATCTTCTCTCCCTAATTCCTTATTTTAATTACAGCTCTTGTATAAATGGATGTGCAGTGCTCTCCTGCACTGCCAGGAGCAGTGTATGAGGACTGAGTGCTTACTGCAAGAAATGTCAATATTATGTCGAAAAAGTGATTTTACCATCTTTGAAGAGGTTTTTTTTCCTATCCTCATCTATGAGCCCAATTGAGCCCTGGCTCAAATGTGCTAGTCCCAGAGTGGTTATACCTGCTTGCATCAGGATGGAATTTGGCATGGTGTCTGCCTCTGGACATGTGCTGGATTTTACCAGGTGCTGCTGTCGACTGTCTAGACCTTCATTAATCATTCTTTGCATGAGCTGAACATGTTTGCAGGCTTATTTGTGCTATAAAAGGTCTCTCCCCTATGGGTAGCTCTGCCTCCCACAACGCATTTCAAGGAAATGTATGTATTTGCAATCTGGAGACTTTCCACTCTGGAGTGACTGTGTTTTACAGTGCTGACTGGAATTCCTGGAGCTGTTCACCATGCTCCATTCACTCACTTGCTAAGTCACTGATGCTGTGAACTGATAAATTAGGATCCCGGGTCTAATTGCCCCAAGCACTCCTTGCCCAGATGAAGTATCCTTTTCCTTATGTGGAAATCTGGCAGTGTGGACTGTAGACTAAACTTTATAGTGACTGCATGTGAAATGGACTTCATGGTCTCCTTGCTTGAACTATGAAAAAAAAAAAAAAGCTTAAAGTGCAAGCAAAAAGATAGATTTATTTCTTTGAATCTTACTAGTTTGGCTGTGCTAAGCAGAACCATATATATTTCTTTCTCATCTGGAATCCAATGGATTTGAATCTTCAGACTTCCTTTCAATAGCCTCTGCTCATCCAAACCTTTTCAAGAATGGTGTGTTTATATTTCAGCACAACCCTAATATTTATTTTTTCCAGCAAATGTCAAGAACATATAATTTTCATTTGGTAAAGCATTTTTGTTTTGTTTCTGCTAAATCATCTCAAATACAAGACTTTAAGTGCTCAAGAGAGAGTTGAGTGGTACTTACTGTTCAAATATTTCTTTGTTGTAGTAACAAATCTTTAAATGTAGCCCTGCTTCAACAAAAACAAAGCCCTGATTAATTTCATATTTATCTCAGCAGCTGTTTCAAGGAAGACCTGCCAGATATTGATCCAAATGTAGTAGACGTGCAACAACAAAAGGGGAAGAGGGTAAATGGGTTTAGATGAAGGCATCATTTGCCCACAGAAACTTAACAGGAATGTGAAAAATTATAATATTCGTCCTCCAGATTTGGCTTTAACAGCTGCGATCATGCATTTTTGGACACAGCTGTGTTTTATATCTTTGCTATTTGAATGAAGACAGGAAGCTTCTCAAATAGTGTTTATTTGCTCAATTAAATAGGAGGCCGAATGCCTGCAGAGCTCTGGGTCCCAGTTCTGGTTTGGGCTGTAATGATGTAGATCAGGATTTTTGCCTGGGTAGAAGAGAGCACAACAGATCCCTGCTGAATCCTAACAGAGATACCATATGGGAGCTGCAACTCTCACAACAACTTGCAGGAGCTCACAGGATTGTGGTTACATATTGGGAAAAGGGTTTCTGACACCTAGCTGGTGTCTGAGTTCTTTCTAGCTTACATCATTTTACAACAGAATTGCATTGAGTTCAGAGCCATTTTTCTTAGAAGTAAAAATTGAATACCAAAATGAGTTATTTGCTTGAGAATAGCAGGAGGACCCGTTCTGGCATCAGTTAGTTTCTGCCAAAGTATTTGGGTTTTTTGTCTTTCTGTTCCCTCCTGTTGACTTGGGGCCAGAGGCAGGGGTTGAATGTGGATGTTGTGCAGCCCACACATCTGCATTCTTGTGCCATTTGCAATCATGCCTCATGTCCCCTAAGAGCAGTGCCTGGAAAACAGAGGCAGGAGGTTTGTCTCTGCCTGGACCTCACCAGCTCCAAGTCTTTTTACAACATGTCACTGAAATTTCTCTAGATCACTGCTTTATGTCCAGCTCCAGCCAGTGTGAAAGTGGTTTTGCTTTCTTTCTTTCTTTTTCAAAGAAAAAAAGTGATAATGAGTGATTCCTTTTCAGTGCAGAAAGAGGAAAAACAAATTTAGGTCGCAGTAAGAAAGAAAGGGTTAATTGGAAATGGGGGGCCTGGTGACTGTTCTCCTCTAATTACAAAAAAAGCATTGTGAAACCAAGTTATAAAATATAAGAAGGAAAATCCAGGATGAAGACTGTCTAAGTGTCTTTTTGGTAGCTGAAGTTCTCTGGTGGAAATGGTTCTTCCAGAGTAATGGTGCTTTGGGGATGTGCATCACTGAGTTCCTCTGCTGTTCTCTGATATACCAGTACATTATGGAGATGTGAGGATTAGGAGTCACAGGTGTCCTAGGATCTTTGAGAAGACAATATGTCTCATCACACTGAACAGTCACTGTCACTGAGGGATGTGGGTGACAGCTCAGAATGATGGTGTGACAGTGCAGGAACGAATCTGGTAACTGGGATAATGAGCAAGGTACAGTTTGCTGTGAAATATTAAATATTTTAATAAATAATGATGATTCAGGAGTGCTTGACAAACAGGTCTACTGAAAAGGACTTTATCTGGTCCTCTTTATGTACTGGAAAGTATATTATGAATATAGATGACTGTTTCTGTTGACAAGGTGATCTTCAGGCTCAATATGGTGATGTAAAACCAAAGTATTAAAGTCTATAAGTGATGCTGATTATAAAGCTCCCCACCTAGTTTCATTTTCAAGCTGAGTAAATAAACCACAGACAGAATGAATAAGAAATTGCAATTAATCAATAATCTTAGCACATAAGTTACTGAAGTGAACCTTGGCATATTTTGATATGGAAACTAGGCAATGGAATGAGTTTGGTCTCAGTATGAAATGAGGCCTTTGGGATAACAGCTCGTGCTAAGTGGTTTTCATATACCTGTTTTTCTCCTCTTCCTCTCCCTTTTCCACCTTCAGTTTATGAATCAATTGGCTAACTATAGCCACATTTGTCAAAGGAATGTTGATCTCAAAAATAATTAAGCTCCTGCAGATTTTGTGCTTACAAATTGATGCTTGAAAAGCTACTTGTTATGCTGAGAGTGTCTCCTGGCAAGGTTACACTGACCCACCTTAGAAGAGATCTTACACTCCCTGTTAACAAATCATATTTTGAATGAGATGTTCGACATGTCAGATCTGTGCTTTTAGTGGTCCAACAGGCATGCTAAATGTGCTGCTTCATCATTAGCTCATGACTGCAAAATGGGAATGGAGATATTATGTTATTTCAGCTAATCAAGTGCTGAAGCTTCGAAATGCCAGAAGCTTTGGCCAAACTCTAAGGATGAAAAATACACATAATCAATGATAGGTATTTGAAAGATTAATCAGAAAGAATGAAGTCCTTAAACTCATTTGGTACCCAGCAAGCCAGCTCTTGCCAAAGAAAATACAATTTAGAATGTGCCTGAATTAAAGAGGAAATTTGAGAAAATAACCCTTATGAAAGTACCCTAGAAACCAAAATAGAGGCATTTATTTTGACAAAATTAGCACATCTGCTTCTGAGTTTCAATTTTATGCTTTTCTATTTTTTTTTAAACTTAGATCCCAAGTGTTGTTTTCACAAATATTCTAGGGTATTTTTATTAAACTTAGGATCTAGGTTTTGTCTCTGCTTAAAAGCAGTGTAGCAATTGAAATGGCATATCAACTATCAGATATTTTGTGCTCACATTTGCAAATCTAGTCCAGATGAGCACAGCCAAAAGGCTGATGGATTGTCCAAATACCTTGATCTGAGTGTTTTTTCCAGTTTCTGGTCAAATATCAATACCGGAAAAAATTAAGTACCACAATCAACATTAATTGCCATACTAAAATGATTACTTGTGCGTAATAGATATGTGTATTGATGTAGCATCTTGGGAGCCAGGAATAAGGCATGTCTTGCTTGGACAATGTGGAGGAAGCTTGATTGCTACTGATGCTTTTCACAATCAATTGCTAAATTGGTAAGGGTTTGAGTTGTTGCTTTTAAGCAATAAAGTTAATAAGCATGGCTAGACTGTTCAAAAGGAACCTCAGGTCATTTCCTCAATCTATGCTGAGGTAACTGAAGAAAAATGACTGACTGTCAAAGATGACAAATCTTCACAGATTGCCTCACCAGAGTTTGTTGGTGCTTCATTATGTCTACACAAGGCCAGCCTTTTTAGGACCTTCTTAATAGCTGTTAATATTTGTATATTGCAGCATAAATTATGGCCTTTTTAAAGTTTTTTTTAAAAAAACTTAATTGCCTGTGATGTGTCTCTACGTTTATGTAAGCCTTTTGTACTTTCACATACGTACTCAGTTTTGGTTTTGCAGATCATTATTACTCATTATTTTTAATTCCCTGGATTTGCATCTATGGTTTCCTGAAAAGTATTTTATTGGAATTCATTCCAGACAGCTGAAGGCTGTGGTATGAGTATAGGTAGCTGGAGACCTCCACTAAGGCAGGCTCCTTAAACAAACACACCAGGGTAGATGGTCCCTGCCCTGAAGAGATTACAATCTAAATAATCTTTTTATCTCCCACTTCTTTCTCTGAGATTTTAGTATCCAGCTACCTGTTTGTGTAGTCTGAGTGCTCTCAGAGGCAGCCCTCTCCACAGCAAGCTCAGCAACTGAGAGTAGAAATAATGAGCAGGCAGCTTTCTGGCTTGCAGCAGTTTAAACACTCTTAAATAAGAGCTTTTGACAAGCAAGTTTATAAATTGGGTCCTGATTTTCTGCAAAGAGTCAGAAGAATGTGGAATTATCACTTTGCTGGGGGCATGAAATTGTGTAGACAAGACTACAGACCTATAGACCTTGTTGCAGGTTAGTACCATTCATCACATTAATGAAGAAAAATTGCAAAGCTACTGCTGCAAGAATGTGCGCAACACTCTTTAAACAGAGTTAGATTTTCTCAAAATGAAAATACCATCCATTTGTACATTTCCTGTGTTAGAATTGAAAAGAGGTACCCATCTTTGCACTGATTTTATTTCATACAGGAACATGCATACCTGTGTGATGAATGAAGTAGGGAAATCCTCTTTGTAATGAAGAGCATTGTTTGGAGTTTTGTTACAACCTCGAGAGTTGTTATATGTTGATGTGTTTTGAAGCTAAAAAATCAATGATTATTCTTCTTCCTTTTCTCCTTCTTCATCCTTTTTCCTATCAGTTTCATACTTGAAACACCCCTGAGCCTCTTCTCAAGGCTAGACATCCCAACTCCCTCAGCCATTCCTCATATGATGTATTCTAGACCTCTTCTGGCACTTTGCCTTATTGAACCTCATGCAGTTGTCCTCAGCCCACTGATCAAGTTGGTCCTAGTCTCTCTTTAGAGCTTTCCTACCCTCCTACACTCTTAAAAAAAATTCATCTTCCTTTCTCCTTTCCACACTTCCTTTCTTCCAACAGCTTCTCTTTTCATGGAGAAACCTGTGATCTCCATTCCACCTTAAAAAACCTGTAAAGTTAGATCAGTATAGACCATTCTGGCATCTTTAGTGCACCACCAATGGATTTTACTCATTTACCATACCAATAATATTACCGGGAATGGGAACTTTCACATTTTGTGCAAGAGTTTGAAGACTAAAGCAGACACTATAGTTCTCAAGGCTTCAACACAATGCATGGCAGATATATTAGCCTGTCAGTCAGAGTAGTAGACACTTCCTAAGTCTCATCAAATGTTGGATGCTGCAGATGGAAGATGACACTTTTGAGCCATACCACTTTTTCTGAGGATAAATACTACTATGTCCTTTGAAAAGCTGTGCTGAAATCTGCCTTGGATTTGACCTTTTATTCTTTCTCCTCTCCTGAGGAAAAAGAAAATGTGTTTGCTAGCTAATGCTCTGGTGTTGTTGGGCCCCATGCATTGCCAGTGACCAGGCCACAAAACTGTCTTCAACCTCTGAGAAGTGAGGAGCACAGGCTGGCAGAAAAGTCTGACTGCAGATTGAAAAAGATCCTGCAGCATTTGGAAGATCAGTTGGGAGGGGGAAAAAGGCCCCAGTGACAACAGCACACAGGCTGAGTCACAAGGACCTTCCTGTCAGGGAATGATTGCCAGGCACTTTTATGGAAATGACACTTTTTAAAAAACCCTTAAAGAGGCCTCTAAAAATAAAGGCACCCAAATTTACAAGTGGCCAGTAATGTTAAGGCTCAGGACCCTTGTTGACTTTGGCTGTGGGTTGAGTTCGTGATGTTGAAAGCAGAATTTGTTGTGTGTACACATAAATAGCTTCTGTACAGATAGATTTGGTTCTGTTATCCATTGTGTGAAAGTATGTATGTTTTTGGTGAAAATTTGAATTACCTCTGTTTGGACAATTAGAGATTAAACTGTAATATAAACACTTGAATTCCTTATAAATTAAATTATGGTAAAATTATTGTAGCTTCTCATATAGCCTTTATGCTGTACAAGTATAGAATTCCTTGCTTTGCTCTGAAGCAGTGAACACTAGCAACAAAAGTTGTCTCAGTGTGACTGTCCACAATGTTAATAATCCTGATATACTTTTATTCCTACAGTGAAGATGTTTGTAAACGAGGATTCACTGTTATTATCGATATGCGGGGATCCAAATGGGATTTGATCAAGCCTCTCCTAAAAACCCTTCAAGAAGCTTTTCCTGCT
>NW_008651834.1:32622-45693 GCF_000695815.1 Acanthisitta chloris
AAACCTGATAATTTCTGGCAGAAGCAGAAAACGAACTTCGGCAGTTCCAAGTTCATCTTTGAGGTAAGAGCCACATAGAAATGTATGGTAAAGCATTATCTCTGATAAGAACTATTCTTCAGGTAAAAAAATAATTCCTAAGCCCTGTGATTAAAAGCAAAAAATACATCTGATGACTGTGGGCAGGAGTGGGCTGATACCCCAGCATTGGGTTGTCTTCTGAGCACACTGGTGCAGTGAGTGTGAACTCAGAGGTTCATTTTGCTGAGGATTTTTTTTTTTTGGTATTTATTTTTGCTGGTGTTGCATTAAGACTTTCCTTTGTTTCTTACAGGAAAAAAACCCAGCACCAAACCAGTCAAAATACTAAAGGCAAAGTACTCTAGATGTTAATGCATGGGTTTGTTAGTTGACCTCTGCTCAACTTCATATAGTGGCTTTTTATAAATAAAAGACCTTTACTAAATTGTCACCTCTATATATTGTCACTTTTTTCATTTAATTGAGATTTACTATTCAGGGGTAGCATTAACAACTCATGTGAATGCTAAGATGCCTTAGGCAGGTCCTTTGAGAAGTAACCAGTGTACAACAACTGCACAATTAAAGGGAATTTTACTAAATTTGTTGTTGATGAAGACAAACCAGCTGTGTTCATTATACATGTGCACTTTAATTTTCTATTAATTTCAGCTTCTTACTCAAAGAGAAACAAAGCTCAGGTGCATAAAGTGTTCATACATCAATAATGCCCAGCCATGACTTAGTCATGTGTTGGTTTTTTTCTGATTTACTGAGAGACAATTATATTGTTGGCTGTGGTACTAATCCCATTAATTTGATAAAGACACTCAGATTTTGCTTTTCTGGAACTGTGAAGAGAATTTGGCTATAGCTCTGAATGTTTACTTCAATGAAAGACTGTTTTTAAGTATATATTTAAGATTTGTTGAAGTCTGTGTGATAGAAATATGTCCTGGTTTTCAACCTGTTCTTAAAACCACTCTTGAATTGCTGTGGGGAATCAGACTGGTGTTATGCATTAACACAATTTTGCCTTATTATCACAATTTAAGTACTTGAACATTTTTTCCCCCCTGGTCTCACAAAAACCAGACAACTCATAAATTTTGCTCTGATTAAATAAGCCTTTGCATTCCTTGGCTACTTTTGAGGACTTAACCATCAAAATAACTTGCACTGGCTATCCCATATGTGCCTTTGATAGCAAGACTGCCTCCAGTGTGGGTTTATGTTAGCTCCAGAGATCACTCATACTTACTGAAATCACTCCTGGCAGAGGCAGCTGCCATCACAGTGCAATGAGATTGGCAATGCTGCCAGTGGGGAATGAGAGAAATCAGGGCAGTAGGAAGGAGAAGGGAGATGCATGGGTACAAAACAATGTGGAGCAGGAGGGAGCCTGTGCAGAGACTAGTGATCCAATAGTTTTTTGGGATGGAGAGCTTCTGTTTAAAATATATATGAGCATTGAGGGGCAGTCCCATAGTAGCCCAAGAAAACATGGGATATGCATGTGTATCCAACACTGAATTTCAATCCTCCAGTGCTTTAGTAAACAAAACCAATGTCTTCCTAAAGCTTTAAAGCCTGCAAGTACAGTGACAGTGTTCAAATATGTGTTTTTACAACATTTGTTTGGTGTCAAAGTGAATTAATACTTTCTGGAGGCTTGACATATATTTTTATTGTGTGGAGTTGGTGTGATGATAGTAAAGAGTAAACTGTGATCAAGCTATTTTTCATAGTTACAGCTCTGAGTCTGTATTGTGTTAAAAGCTCTGGACTCGTTTGCTGTACATGCTGGCACACATTAAGGGTATTTTCATTTCTTGTGTGTTGTGTGTGCATTTGAGCCTTTGTCTGCGTGCCACTGTTCACATGGGTGTCTGTAATGGTTCACGAAATTTTGGACTGGAGGAGGAGAGTCAGTGCTTTCACTGTCTATTGGACCACCTTCAGACACTCAGAATCATGGAGTGGTTTGAGTCCTTCAGTTCCATGATTCAAACAAGGATTTCCTAAGCTGTGGCCCACCTGGCTATATATACACCACAATCCACGACCATCTCTTTTAAAGGGTTCTTGGGGATGGTGCTGCTCATTAGTAAGCTCAGGCTCTTGGGCAGCTCATGCTTTCTCATAAGAACTGTGAATATCAAACAAGCATCACAGGTCAATATGACCCACATTTGTTTGATTTATGTGGGGCAGCTCACAGGTACCCTCTCTGCACTGAACTGTCATAATGATTTCCCACAGCTGAGATCAAACATGAGGGCCTTGGCAGGAACACACTGCAGTGGAAAGCAATGGAAATCTCCATTGAATCACCTCATCCACAAACTCGGCAGTAATCAGTGTCAGTTTTAGGTCCAGATTTTGCTTTTGAGCTTAATGGAAGCATTATACATGTGCCAGGGCACTGTAGGACCCTTAGTGGAGGCTAATAATCTGAATTTTGTGTGGTGAGACTCTGGCAGAGTGTTTCTGTCTCACAGTCCACAGTGAAGCATGCTCACAGATCTACAGACAAAGCAAAAAGAAAGAAAAGGGTTTGGTTGATGTATGTGGATTCCAAAGCTTCCTGTCACTTTGAGGAATGGGCCAGGCAGCTTGGTTAGCATTAATTCAGAGATACCTTCAAGATTATTTTCTTTCTCCTGCTAGGTTTAGATTCAGCACTTTTTAAAGTAATTTCTAAAAGAAGGATGGATGAAGCTGGGGAGACAGTTACCACCTACCAGCCTAAGATTGTTTTCATTAGAGTTTCAAGAACTCCTTAAAACCCCAAACTGAATAAAGGAAATTTCTGCAGAATTTGTGAAATGAAAAGCCTTTCTGCTAGCTCATCATGTAAAATTCTGTCCATGATTAGAGCAGACTTTTTAAAGTAATTTCTAAAAGAAGGATGGATGAAGCTGGGGAGACAGTTACCACCTACCAGCCTAAGATTGTTTTCATTAGAGTTTCAAGAACTCCTTAAAACCCCAAACTGAATAAAGGAAATTTCTGCAGAATTTGTGAAATGAAAAGCCTTTCTGCTAGCTCATCATGTAAAATTCTGTCCATGATTAGAGCAGTGCTTCTTTTAGCTTGATGCACTGCTGGGGGATGCCTAAGTGTTAGCCATGAAGAGAATGATTTTCCTGACAAGCAGGTAGACTCTAAACTGAATGATCTTCAAGGCGTCAGTGTCCAGGTCAAGAGGTTTAAAAATCTGAAAACCCTCTGAAGCTACATACTTACCTTCCCAGTGTTTGTTGGCTCTTCCCATTCTCCTCTTCTTTCTCCAAAGCAAGGAATATTGCAAGAAAGTTTTAAAGTAATCTTTCTCCTGAGCATATGTTCCCAATTTTAATACATTGCAGAATGCCTGGCATTTTTAAAGGGTTACAAATTGGAAGAAAAGCCTATTATTAACTTTCAACCAGTGGTCAGCCTGGTATTTTGTACATAATTCTGGATAACGGGCAGGACTTTGGGTACTTTTCTTTGTAGATGGCTTTTACAAGATTACTGTGATTATTGGGTGCCTTCACTTCTGGAGAGAACAAACTCTGACATTCCTTAGAGGCCTGGTCCTTAGGGGATTGATGTGCACTCACTGGTGAACATCACAAGCCTTTAAGGGCTGCCAACTTGGGTGTTAACATGACAGCACTGAGAATCTGGACATATGAAACACTGTGTTCATGTTTCAGAAAAAATAATTTGTCTAAACCAAATGGGAACAGCTATCAGTTGTTGTGTCCTTAAACTATAATCTGCTTTCCAGGTACCCAATGCTTTTCTCTATCACCAGTTACTGAATCGGAATGAATTAAACCCATCTTTCATTGATTGTGTATGGTTTGTGAGCTGTACTTTCTATTGGCAATAAATTCTAGTTGTTAATACTCCAATGACAATTCACTTTTATATTGATTTTGGCTTAATTACATTAGGAATTGCTAATATGAAATAGATCTGCCTGTTGCAAAAGCCAACTGTAATAATCTGGAAGAAAATCCCCAGCATATGCTATGTTTTAGCAGGTTGCAATACCTGCTTCAATTCATATGCCTAAAACTTTTGTTTCTGTATAGCCACTGTATACACATCAGGGATGTAACACAAGTAGCAGAACCCTGGAATAGCATATACCTATTTAGTGAACAACCATGTCCAGATATACAGCAGCTGCAGTAAGAAGTCTTCAGTGTCCAACTGTGTGGAAGTAATCTGTGGCAGAAGCATTCTCAAACCAGCAGAAAAAGACAGATGTTATTCCAGTAAATATCATGCCTTTTAATAAATAAATCAATCCATGCTGTTAACAGCAAAGCTTTCTATTCCATTAATTCATCAAAACTAAACATAGTCCTCAACAGCTTTTACAATGTTCCTTCAATTACGTATTGATGAGGAAATCACTTCATGTTATTTATGGATTGCACTGTTATTTCTGATTAGATGGTCACTGATTCAGATGCTGTCCTTTTCCCTTCCTTAGACAAGCATGGTGTCTGTTGAAGGCCTGGCAAAACTTGTAGATCCTTCTCAACTGACGGATGAGTTTGAAGGGTCCTTGGATTACAACCACGATGAATGGATAGAGTTGCGTGTCTCCTTGGAAGAGTTTTTCAACAGTGCCATTCATTTATTATCAAGGCTGGAGGATCTCCAGGAAATGTTGGCTAGGAAGGAGTTTCCAGTCGATGTTGAGGGCTCAAGAAGGCTGATTGATGAGCACACACAGCTTAAGAAAAAAGTGATTAAAGCTCCTGTTGAAGAACTGGATCGTGAGGGTCAGAGGTTATTACAATGCATAAGATCCAGTGATGGTTTTTCTGGTAGGAACTGCATTCCTGGAAGTGCAGATTTTCAAAGTCTTGTGCCAAAGATTACCAGCCTTTTAGACAAGCTGCATTCTACCCGGCAACACTTGCATCAGATGTGGCATGTTCGCAAGTTGAAACTGGACCAGTGCTTTCAACTCCGGCTTTTTGAGCAAGACGCTGAGAAGGTAAGGAGCAACCTGTTCCTTTCATACTTTAGCCAGGACTGTATTGCAAGGACACTATGACCATTTTTTCTATAAGTGGCAACACGGAGTGTTCATCTCATGTTACCAGCAGATGTACTTCACGTGACTCATAAACCAAACCCACTGAACTAATTGTTGGATGTAGCAGGTATAATGATATCCAAGAATAACTTGTCTGTGTCACTTTTGATGAAAGTTAATCTGCTTTATTGTGTCACAATGAGTATATTTGGTAGATATTAGCACTAGAATCAGGCTTTTTTTTTTAACTAAGCTTATGAATATATTTATCTACTTACCACAGCACCTAAAGAAGAATGATTTTAGGGTTTGATTCCCTATGATTATTGTTTGCACTTCTTGGAGTCTATGGAAAATTTGTAGTTTAAATCCTCCTAATTGTTATCTGAAAGAAGATTTTCAGTTTTCCATTCCTAGGAAATCACAACAGGATTTGCAATGAGTAAGATATTTAGTAATGGCTTTGTACAAAGGACATGGCCACTCAGTTTCCACAGCATGACATCTGAGACTCTGTTTAGGTTAAACATATGAACAGACTAAGAGAAGGTATTCTGCAGTGACAGCAGCTTGCAAAGCCCAGTGTGGCTGTTTTGCTTTTTAAAACACACAAGGATGGCATTTGAATTCATACCTGACACCGAGTCAGGCCAAGATTCCTGTTCACCTGCACAAGACCTTATTGGGGAAATACTTAACATTAAAGTATTCCACTGATTCCAAACATCCAGAGACATTGGATTGCAACTTCATCTTTCTTAGCTGTTTGTAATGTAGCATATCAACCTGAAAAGCTCATAGTGTGTCTTTAACTGCAATACAATGTACAGAAGTATTTTGAGTAGCAGAAGCACAGGTAAGCAACATGGATTTATGAAGCTGCAGTTTCACAGGTGTGCAGTACCACTGCTGAGTTACATCCTCATTCCCTGCCAAGAACCTAATTCAGGAACCTGTAGTAGATAGCCAAGTCCCCTGCAAGCAGAGCACAGCAGCTTGTCATGTGTATTGAAAAGACTGGCTGAAAACCAGCTAGAGTTCCCAAACCAAGTCTCGTAAACAACACCACATACAAATTTCAGTAATACACAGTGCAGTGTGCTCCTTACTACATGTAGTATATGTTTGCTGTTTGGCTCTGGAAGCGTATGCAAGTACAGGTCTTGAGGAATTTACTTTAGAAAATTGTGTTGTGCTAGTGTCTTGGCTTTCTTAACACAGAAGTGCTTGACATCTTGTTAGGTGATTTCGTGATAAGTCTTTGCTGCACATTTAAAATTCTAGACCTCAGAGATAGGATATTCTCAGTGGAAGGTACTGAGTTCTCAGGCTTGTGTTTGTCTAGTCTGTATATCCATCAAAAGCACCAATCTGTGAATCTTCTCTACTTAATATATGATCCAGTTGTTTCACTATTTTGTCTGCCTGGATGGACTCAGGAGGAATTGCAAAAGAAAAGCAGACCTCATCTGCAGGGGGATTTCACTGAAGATGTTTTTTTTTTAATCAGCTGCAAGTTAGTATTATTGTTAAAACATCAGGGAGAAGCACATTGCTGAAACAAACATATCTTCAGTAATGCAGAGCAGGACACATGGCATTGGTTTTCAGTGCGTGTACTAAATACCTCTAAGACATGCTAGAACCAAAAAGGCTTCATCATTGCATAATCAATCCTCCTGGATTCAAACCTTGAATTCAAATGAGTGGGAAATACTTCAGTTTGGATTTTCAGTTTCTTTGGGATTATTCAGATGAGCACTGCTTACTAACATATGGGGGTTTTAATTTATGATTAATAATCACTAATATTATGAGTAAAATAGTAATATTTAGGAAGTTATTTTTACTAATAATGATATAAGCTGAAAGGTTCTCAGATCAAATCAGTGTTTGAGAAGTTGTTGTTGCCAAGCACAGTTCTGTAGTGTTGAAGGAAGTCTCCAGTATGCTCTTTTCTGCCTCCTGAACATGCATAAAAGGATGGTGTGATGTAAGTCCAGGCAATGTGACAGCTAGGCTCTTTGCATGTGTTATTCTGAGGTTGTGAAGTGTAAGGTTTAGTCAAGTCAACAAATAAATGAAACTTTTGAGGTGAAGGAAGAGCAGTGAGAATGTGTTTCCTGCCTTTGTAACACTGGCCACCTTGAGCAATTCCTGTTTGACAAAAGCAGCATTCTGGTCTTCTTGCCATCTCTTGTTCATCTGCCTCACATTAACTAAACACACAGTCTTGCTGTGGCTTCTCTCTTCTTTGGCTCTGTTTGCCTTTCCTCGATTTCTATGTTTTCCCAAAGAATTGAAAATATTTTGTTGTTTTATACTCTTAAATCAGTGTTTTTAATCCTTCTCAGTTTGTGAGTCCTTAAAATTCTTCCAGGAAGGGTTGCAGACCCTTTAACTTCACATTTCACACATGTAGACTGATGTAAAATATTGATGTGCTTATTCTTCATATCTGCCTTTTGCAGGTCTCTTTGAAGTAGTCTGACCGTCTCAGACTGGAAAATACTTGTTTCATAAAATGTTCAGAGCTAAACCCAGTCTGAGAGCTGTCTCCACTGTATAAATAGCCACCAGTGTGTCTGTGTATTGAATCTTAAAGTTCCCTGGTACCTCCATTAGCTGAGTTGCACTCTACCCTCTACAACTAGGTATGGTAGCAGAGCCTGGATAGTCTTCATCTCCTGAGGAGAGGTACAACTTTTTCCATATAACCTGGATATGTCATTTAGTGCTAATCAAATGACAGCAATAATACCCTGTGAAAGCTTAAACTCCAACATAAAATTCTGAATATAAATAAAGTTTTAGGATCTATGTATACTCATCAGATGATATTTTTAGGAAGCCTATTCTAGTAAGGAGAAAATGGACAAGGACTTTCCATTTTATGGACATCTCTGATTTATAAAATTTCAGGTGTCCTCATAGCCTGAAAAGTTCTTAAAACTGGGATAGGAAAAAAAAGGTACACAAGAACTAAAAACGCACAGTATTTTAAGCTAGGTTAGATTTTTGAACCCCTTGGTATTAAAATATCCCAGATGTTCAAAGCAAATCAATTCAGTTTTTTTCCTTCCTATAGATTCCCTCTGTTGGAACATTTAGAAATGGCAGACACTGCCTGGACACACAAATTATTCAAATTGCAGATATTACCACTTACAGAAGTCTGTATAGTTGTGTGCTGAACAACTGATATTATTGGCAAAATAAATGGTCGGGGTGGCAGTCACAGCCTGGGCTTCTCCCACTCAAATCAGTGGGATAGAGCAGAGCTGTCTGTGGAGAAGTACTGTCTCCAAGTCAGGCCTTTAGGGTTTAATTTTCCTGTACTGAGGCCAAGAGAAAGGAAAAGTGGGGCTATCACACAGGCTCAAGCAGTGCAGTGAGATTGAATCCCCAGATGGAGACTGGAAGCTCCTTGAAGCTCAAGTCAGCAGGCAGGTCAGCCTTGTGGGGAGCTTTGGCAGAGGGGTGTGAGGAAGTTCACATGCTGTGCAGTGCTGACTCTAATGATCTGCTGATAAATAACACATTTCAGCCGCTGGCGTAGCCCTGACCCTCACTGTTCAACAAATTTATTCCTCACCAACTAATATGGAAATACGTATGCATGTGTATATATATAATTTTGAAACTAGAACTGAGGCTTCACTGTGCTTTTACTGGGGAACAGGAAAAATAGTTTTAATCACCAGCAGCATTAAAAAAATGTAACCCAGTCTATATTGAATCTTGCGTGAAACAAAAAGTCCACAATCAGCATAGATCCAACTATTAGAACTATCTGAGAAATGATAATTGGTTGGTTGAAATCTGGACAGGGAGAAGAATTCAGGCAAGAGTCCACATGTTTTGCACTTGAATCAATACCAAAAAAAGACAAAAAATTATCCTTACACTCTGTACTTTCCAGCTTTTCTGGAAATCATTTGTAACTGGCACCCAATTTGACTTTTGTAGGAATTTCCACATCATTCTGGGTTGGTTCCATATCAATTTTACTACCCCGGCATGTATGTGAATGAAAACCAGCTATAGTGATGTAATCAGTGTTGTCCACATCAAGTATAAACATTATAGTCACCAGCTGGACTGAACCAAGAGTCTCCACTGTAAACTTGTCAGAGCAGAGCAAAGAGCAGGCTGCTCTAATATCAGTGGGGTCAGCCGCAATAGGAGGCAGAGGAGGCTTTGCATATTCTCTCTGTCCTCACCTCCCCTTTGACTCCTACAGAGTCCACTACCCAAAGGCAAACTCAAAAAGATGGCAGTGGTAGTCAGAAAATGCCACGAGTGAATTTCACTGGAAATTTGTGGTAGGAGAAACATTTTATTTGGATCAGGCCAGCTTTGTAGAAAGTCTAGTGGCAAACCACAGGCCACATCTACTCTTCAAGGAGTAGTGAAGTAGCAGGCTTGCAGTCAAAACCATCTACCTCACGTATACCAAAGCTTCCCCTGGAAAAACACAGCTTTGCCAGTAATTTTCCCTGTGGAGCAGGCTATGGGAAGCTGTGCTGGCTGCTGGGGGCTCCCCTTGCACTGCTGCTTTGCAGGTGGCTGCAGTGAGAGGGAGCAGAGAGCAGCTCCTACCCCACAGCAGCTATTGCTCCCTTTTCCCAACTGATGTGATCTGCCTGGAGTGACAGAAAGATCTCGGTGAGTGCAAGAGTGATTGGAATGTGATTAGCAATGCCAAGTCCATAGATAGAGGACAAGTTTGAAGGGGGAGTATAAGCAAAATTGTTGATGGGGAATAGATTGCAGCAATTCTCCTGTGCAAGTGTGGGCAGTGAGACTGTGGCACCAGGGAACACACACTGCATCCCTCTCTTCTCATACCTGCCTCAGGACTTCCTTGGTCAGGTCCCCTTTAAAAAAGCAACTGATGTGTTAGTCTGTGGATGGGTGCTGTTAAACCAGGTCCCCATTTAGTGAAATAAATGATGTGGCATTTGGTTTCTCAAGGAGGAAAAGCACAGATGTGTCAGCTGTACTAGACTCCTGTCCAGTGTCCAATTCCTAATGAAAGTATTGAGAATACTCCTATTGATTTTGATCAGAAGCTCAATATACCCATTTACACATTTTACCTATTCTGAAGTGCCAGAGGAAATTTAGGACGGTTTAGAATGTAACTTAACACCAGAGTTAGTATAGGAAAATACAGAGAAGCTCTAGCTTCACAGCAAAGTCAAAGGTGGGGAGAAGAGTATCCAAGGGGTATATAATCTGAATATTTAAACTATGCTCACATTGTTAGTGGAGTATTATACCTCCCAAAGATTCATGTTCCTCAGAAGGAAGGAATGCTCTGCAAGCTACTCTTTGTCTAAAAAGATGCAAGATGACTTTGATGGATAATAGACTGCAAAGTGTGGAAATTTATGCTGCAGTTTAGGTAGGAAAAGAGGGCTTTAAAAAAGAAACATTGCCGTCTTGATGTTTGAGAGAAGGGAAACTATCAGTACATTTGTGATTCTATGATACCCACTTTAACTGTTTCATACATTACTTCCCCTCACACTGCAATTAAAAATTCTGATGCTGTATGTTCTGTAATAAAATGCATTACAAAACTGATGATATGATCCTTCTCGCTAATAGGAGGTAGTTTATTTTATTACAGTCCATTAAGTAGGGCAATTCTAGCTGCTCCTTTAGTCAAGTGATGCTGTGTGGGGAAGCATTTCCTAGAAATGGGTCTTAGCTGACTTTCTGGAAAAACAGCACAAGAAAGATTAAAAAGATCAGCAACATCTCCACTTTCTGTTACATTACCCACCATCTCTAAGTTTTCTTTTAGGAGTGTCAAAAGACCCTGGAAGTGAAACAAATAACAGAGTTTTCCTGTTTGAAACGTGTCATATTAACCCTTAAGAATTTGCATAGTGCCAAAAGGCACAGCACCTGGATAGACTCCTCTGAGTGAGATAAAATCCACTTAGTGAAGGACCATTTCCCTGCTCTTATTTCACTGCTGGAAGCACTCGGTTTCTTTGATCTGTTCTATGTGCCATAGATACAATTGCCTGCAAGATTTCATGTGAATTACTGGCTTAGAAGGTACTGGAAGAGGGATGTGTCCCAGGCAATGAGCATGGGAAGCCAATGAGGAGAGTACTGAGAGGCTGACAGAGGGAGCTGTCATATGTGAAATGAATACAAAATGAATGAGTTCTGGGGAGGTGGTTAATTAGGACTGGGGAGAACGCAGGAGGCATATTAAGAGGGGGCAGAACCAAAATCAAGATTAATAATGAGAGCACATCCTTAGTGCCTTGTGTCAAGGAGAAGTATATATGCCCCATGTGCTGTTCCACTGTGAAAGGATTTGTTACTGAATGAATAGTATTTAACAGTTAACAGTAATAATCATACAGGCATAATAATCGTGGATTAGACATGGATTTTTGTATAGGATTTAGATTTCATTTAAGTTATGTGAACACTGCATTGGTGTGCAGAACTCAGCATGCCCTGGATTTTCCATTTAAGTGCTCACACCATGGATATCGCAACAGCACAGTAAGTGAGCATCACAGTAAGGAGCTTTCCTGGAGATTTTGAACACGGGAGGCGTTGTTAGACCTGGGGTAAGCTCCATAAGACTTCTGCAATAAAAGGAGTCAATAAAGCTTAGCGTCTTCTGCTGAGGGTCTATGTGAGGCTCATTTAAACATGTTTCTCTTGTCCTTAGCCCATTCCAAATGTCTGAGCAGAGAAAGAATAGGGCCTTGTGGTACTAACTGGGAGAGGCACTGAACTGGTGGTCTGTGTTTGTGAACATGCATATGTTTGCAAAGATCTTTATAAGAAGAGTGACCAAGAATTTATGGCTGAGCATAAGTGAAATCTCTTACCCATAGTCCCGAAAAAGAGTTCTCAGAGGATCAATTTGTACCTACTCCTCTCAGCCCAAAGCAACTGCTTCTCTCTTCATCAGGTGAAACAAGTTATTTTCAGGCTAGTTTTAGCTGTATCCCTGACCTGATTGCATTTTGGTGCTCAAGGTTTCCCCGATTTGTCTGCTAAAAAGACAGATACCTGGTCCTGTAAAGCAGAGAGAGTCTCAGCTTCTTTTGAAATCAGTGGAGGACTCATGGTCTCTGTAAGAGCTCCCACTGACAGCCTGATTTGTTAGGGCTTGCAATAGGCCTAATACAAAGACAACAAGCTTTGAAAGTGTTGCTGACACAATTGATTCTTATTTTTATCATATAGAAGAAATATACAGATCTTTTAATTTTTATGGATCTGGAATATACATTGCTCAAGAGCAGCATTTAGATGCAGTATTTCAAGTTGCTTTAGCATCTTTGTCTTTTCTCATGTGATGGACTCTTGAACAGAGCACGTAGTGTCTGTTCTCTCTTGAAGCCTTGTTTCCAAATTTGGCATCTACTCTCTCATACTGCCGGTGAAAAAATGCTTTCTTTTATAATCTGAAGTTTCCCTTAGCATATGGTGCCTTTTTTTGCTATAGAGATTCTCACAAGACAACTGTTCATAAAATCAGACTTGTGATGCCAATGTTGGGAAGGAAAGTTGACTATCAGCCTAAATAACCTGCCATGTGAATAAAAGTTTAGCATCTCATGCCATCCTTTTTACTTAAGCCCACTCTGAGTCTAAAAGAGCAGAGAGGACAGGCCTCATGTTCAACATAAAGTATTTGCTCTGGCACAAAATTTCTAATGCCAGGCAGAATGCAGCATATAGGTCCAGATAGGTCCCTAAATTGTTGAATTGGCAGATACCATCTTACAATATCAGATCTGAAATGTTGGAAATATGCTTATATAAATGATATGCAAAGGAGGCTTAAATTGAGACTGAGCTGGGTGCATGAACAATAGTTAAGTGCATGTTTGTATGGCTCCTATCTCAGTAAGGTCCTAGCTGGTTGTCTCCAGTAAAGAAATTAAGATTTTTAGTTGAAAAAAGCCCTTGGAGATGGAAAAATTCCTACTGAATACAGATGTATATAT
>NW_008651835.1:0-2970 GCF_000695815.1 Acanthisitta chloris
AGGCTGCCCAGGGAGGTCATGGACTCTTTCTCTGAAGGCATTCAAAACCTACCTAGATGAGTTGCTGTGTAACCTGCTCTATGTGACCCTTCCTTGCCAGGAGGGTTGGACTAGATATCTCCAGAGGTCCCTTCCAACTTTAAAAATTCTGTGATTCTGTGATCATGCACTTCTGACAAAAAGCTCCTAGAAGGAGAGGGAATATTCTACTTGCACCATCGATTTTTCTCTGAGCAAGTTCAAAGAGTGAAAGTTAAGACTAAGCAGGACATAGTGCAATGTCTTCTTTCTAAATCTGAAGGCAGATTTATGGGGACACAAGGTCTAAGGATACTTGGGGTTCTGCAGGATAGTAGCAGTATGTAAAGGATTTAAGTGCTAGGAGAGCACTGAGACACTTGATATCCCACCAAGGACTCTTGATTAGATCCACCTTGATCTAAGCATACAGCTGAGACACAAGACGTGGAGAAAGAAAAATACTTCAATTTCAAGAGGGTCTAAATTTTTTCTCTATTATTGGTTATGTATGCACCATTACTTTCTGATACACAACCTATGTTAAACTGTAGTAGATGCTCTTAGGTCTTTTGCTAGATATTCCTTACATTAAAATAGATCACATCATTGCTGTCTCAGCACAGGAACAGCCTTAAAGATCAGGATTTTCAGGTTTTGTTCTCTCTGTCCAATCTGAAATTGAAGTATTCCTGCATTACTGTGACTGCACACATCATCACTGTGCCCCCAATGTGCTTAATTATAGGGCTGTCATCTTAAATTACATGAGGGGAGTGTTTTGTTTAAAAAGTGGATGCTTTCATTGTTGTCTCCTTGTACATGACAGGTGCATGCGGAGGGACTGTCACCACTGGTGAAACACCTTCATTCCTCTTCTCACCGGGCTGGCCCATGAATTACAGAAATTTTGCTGACTGTGTGTGGCTTATCAGAGCTCCTGGATCTACTGTGGAATTCAATATCCTGGAACTAGACATAGAATCTCACAGCTCATGCAACTATGACAAACTTATTATCAAAGACGGTGAGAAGCCAATCTTGCCTTACCTTGACAGCATGCAGTAGAGGTCCAAAGTCCCAGTACCCCCACTGAGCTTAAGCAATCTAGATAGCAATGAGAACATGCTCTAAATCAGTAGTCTTCCTCTATTCTGAGACATTCTGCTGGTGAAAATAAAATTAGCAAAGTCTTGAAAAATACTTGGTGGTCAATAAAAGTAGTTCTCAATCTGTAAGGGGTTAAAGGTCTTGAAAAGCACCTTCTTGAAAGTATGAGCCACAGCAACAAACAGGCAGATGTGAACTGATCTAGTTTTAACACTAACATGTGTTCTTGTGGTTGCAGGAGACACTAGTCTTTCCCCAGTGCTGGCTACTCTGTGTGGACGAGAACCTCCTGGGCCAGTAAGATCAACTGGAGAGGCAATGTTCATCCACTTCATGTCAGATGCAAGTGTCACTGGAGCTGGGTTTAATGCCTCTTATCACAAAAGTGAGACATGTTTTTCTTTCTCCTCCCAGATAAATGACTGCTAACAAGACAAAAGACTCTGGCTTTTTGAACAGCTGTCTACAATCTATCTAATTAATCACACACCCCAATTATTCACATCTCATGAATATGCATTAATAAATGTCTGACGCTGCAAAGGTAAAATTTCCTATTTCCCCAGCAATATAGTACAACAAAGCATGATTCAACCAGACCAGTCACGTTTCAGAAGTGAGAAAAGCATATGCCTAAGCTTGTAACAGATCAGCTGAAGGGTGAAAGAATGCCCAGCTAAGAGAGGGAAATAAATGGCTAAAAGCACTAAGAGAGGACAATAAATGACTCAAAGCATAGACACGAAACAGAAAATGAAACAGATGCAGAAAACTGTATAATTTGTAGCACGAATGTCAGCAATTTCCAGAGACAGTCCTCCCACATGCCCCCAGGAATGGTAACAGAATGCGCTGTAGCACAAAGGAAGGTGTTAGGACAACAGTGACAGTCCGGGGAAGATTTTCTGACTGGCAGCTGGAGTAGGTGGCAGTGGTTTGGTTCATGGCTAGAAGCAATGTCCTCAGACATTGTAACAATATCCTCATGGCATAGCTGTCTGATTATTCATCTGCTAAGTCTCAGAACTGAGTCTCACTCTCAGGAATTTTGGTGTGTGTCATCCTGCAATCTACTAGCTTGTATGTTGTCATGTACATTGCTCTATGCCCCTCAACTCTTCTTATGCTTGTTTCAAAATTTGTTTTTATTTGTCACATCTTTTAGGAGACAGTTTTCTCTAAATGGATAGGTGAATAGTTGACTCTAACATTTTTCTCTTTGCTTCAACTTGTTTTTCCCAGGTTGCGGAGGCTATTTGCACACAAGCAGGGGTGTGATAACATCCCCCAACTACCCTCAAGACTATGCTCCTAATCTGAATTGTTCCTGGCATGTAGTGGTAACTGCTGGATTTATTATTGCTGTTCATTTTGAACAGCCTTTCCAGGTTAAGAGTGAGGATGGTTCCTGCAGCCTTGGAGATTACTTAGAGGTGAGGTTATTGGCTAGGTCACCAAATGCACAAAGCTATTAAAACTACTGAATCTTACAGAGTTCAGTGTCAGAAAGACAGTCGAGGGTGTCACAGGATGGAAACACCAAAGAGAAATACTACAGATATTATTTCTCTCTCTCTCTCTCTTATTTATTGCTGTGCATTAACTAATCACTAGGTTGTTAATCTCCCCTGTGTCTGGAAGCACTAAGATGGTATGTGCTCAAAGTTTACATTCCTGGCCTGTTTGCTTGAGTGACATTAGCAATTTTTCTTCTAGCTGAAGAATGGGTTAGATAATGCTGCCCCACCTTTGGTGTCTGGAAGAGGGAATGGACGGTTTTGTGGAAGCAGCCCCATCTCTACCATGTACACCACAGACAATCAGCTGTTTGTCCACTTTGTT
>NW_008651835.1:2998-8201 GCF_000695815.1 Acanthisitta chloris
AGATATGAGGCCAAGAGTCTAGGTAAGTCTAGGTAATAAATTCTGCAACTCATACATACACAACTTGGAGTTTGTCCTCTGAAAGGATGTTCTTGTTGGAAGTCCCAACCCTGTAAAATCAGATGTCTGAAAAAAATGTCCTGTAGTGCATGACTTCTGATCTGACACTCAAATTTCTTCTTTTTTAAGAGAGTAAGGTTCAGGTCACAGAACCTGGAGATATTGAAATTAAAAAAAGAGGGAAACCCTTTAGAAAGTTAGTAGCATCTATAGTTAGGAAGAGATGTTAAAAATTCATACAGGAAAGGAAAAAAATCCCTGGAAACAAGAACATTACTTTGAATACATAGTACCAGTGCAACTGCTAAATGATGTTAAGAATGATTCAGACTAGTGTGTCTAGAAAGGTGGCAACATGTCTCAAAGTTTTACTTCCAGCTGAGAAAATAACAGTACTTGCCAGAGCTAACTCTTTTGAAAGAATGAAAAATTTTTAAAAAAAGGATACAGGTCCCAGGAGTAAATCAGGAACTTGGCATTTGAGTTATTCCACTGTATTCATGCCACGTGCCACTTGGGACACCTGGAGACCTCCTGTTCAATAGTGTATCTAAATACAACTAAGGCAACCTGTCAATCTGCTCAAATTTTTAAGCGCATTATTTTTGCTCCCTGTTGGCCCAAAGAATCATTCTTAGCATTACTGTAGGGGATTCATGAAGGAAATTGGTGACGCTTATACAATAGCATTTCTACCACTTCAATTTATAGAACTTGACTAAAGCCCTGTGTTAAAACAGTATTGCTGGTTTAGAACATAGAGGTGGTTTTTGATGGAAAGGTTCTGGCCAAAATAAAGATATTTTTGTGGGATAAAGAAACTGAACACATCCTCGTGTTTGCTCTGATTGACATTCCTTACACTTTCATTATTGTCTCAAACAAACACTTCAGTTTTTAGAAAGTAGAAGCGGGGAGTGAGTCACAGAAATATTGATGGATCTGACTTGTGGACTTCTAGCTCTTGGGAATTGGGATAGAAACAAGTCAAGAAATATGGGTTTTGCTTGTTTTAGAAGAAATCCAAGAACTTAGAGCAGTTTTATTCAGGGCCCTCATTTGGAACTGAGGAGGGCTAGGTAAGCAGGAGCACAAGAGCATAGGATTCTACTGCATTAAAATGTTTTTCCATGGTAAGCAATAAAATTTATTTGTTTTTGATTTAACTATATGACATCAAAAGGAAACTGTGTTGGAATATAGTGATAACTCATATTTTTCATGCCTCACCCATTTCCTTTACATATTGTTTTTTATTGGTGATCTTTTCTTTCCCAGCTTGTGGAGGGAACATTTATATCAATGATTTCAACCCCAGTGGATATACATCTTCCCCCAACTATCCGAGCAATTACCCCCCACATGCCGACTGTGTCTGGACCATAACTGCTCCCAATGGACATGCAGTAGAGCTGCAATTTGAAGATCAGTTTTATATTGAACCTTCACCAAAGTATACACCCACATTATTTTCCCTGTTTCCTCAGACACTCCATTCTGATTCTTCTTTCCTTGTTACTTTGTCTAATTCTTCCCAGAGAGCACTTCCAGATTTATAATCAAATGTCATGGGGAAATTTTTGAGAGATCACTGAAGCTATCAGGCAACTGGTTAACATTCCTAGGACTTTGCAGTGTATAACAGAAATCAGTATAACAGGCAAAGTGGAAACATCCATGGTAGAAAGGTGCTTCCTATGAAATCTGTGCCCTCTAGTCCTTTCATATTCATTTTTTCAGTCATTTGGACTCTCAGGTGCTTTCAAAGACATCAAAAATAATTTGCACCATGACACTTTTTTTCTCCCTCCTTTATTGTCTGGCTGCTGTTTTGCAGTGGGCCTACACATATTTTGCACACCCTGCCTGAAGCATAAAACAGGCCTAGTTTCCAGCTGATGTAACTTCATTCATTAGGGGCTAGACCACTATAAAGCAAAGGTGAGCATCACCTGTGAGACCACATCACAAAAAAATGGTGAAGGATGAAGAATTGCAAAGGTGTCCTTCCTGCCTTCCCAGGACACTGCACCATTCTGAGGGAAAGCTGTTAGTTAAGATAGTTTGGTCTTTCTATACCTACCTAAGTGAGGTCCCAGATTTGAATTTTTATTGCCGTAATCTGTCTTGTTGTTGTTTCTTAATTCGAATCATCAGTGAGACTTAATAGGGAATACCTGCTGAATCTGAATGCTGCCAAAAGAAAAAGTTAAAGATGGTCATAACTACTTTGCCAGTGCTACTCACACCCCTTCCCCGAACTTGCTTCTGTCAGGTCTGATCTGATCATACACTAAGATTTAGATGAATCTTTCTCAATGTTTCTAGCATTTCTTTTGATTCAACTATTACATAACTTTAATGGATTATGAACTTGTTGATTCTGTCCTGGTCACAGTGCATGAAAACTGATCTAATTCACTATAGCTTCATGGCTTTGTGCACATACTGAAATGATTCTTGAACCACTACTGCCATGCATTGAACAGAAAATTCTCTCCTCTTGTAGCTGCACTTCCAGTTACCTAGAGCTACGCAACGGCGCCGACTCCACTGCCCCCATCATTGCCAAGCTGTGTGGAGGTTTGATGCCAGGCTCACAGAGGTCTTCAGGAGCTGTCATGTACCTGAGGTTCAGGTCTGATAGCAGTGCCACACATGTGGGATTCAATGCTAAATACTCCATTGGTAATGCTTGCATTTATCATTGTCTTTGATTTTAAAGAAGGTCTTTGGTTGTGATTGTCAGATTTTTGTGATAGGGCTTAAATCAGGCGTGTGAGGTGGGCTGACAGATACGTGCCTCTTACAATTAGTGTTAGAGCTAAAGCATTGGAACATCAACATGTTCTGCACATAACAAGAGCAGAAAATTAGGGAAATACAAATAGGAAAGAGCTCACAGACTTGCAGCAGTGGAAAAAAATGACTGGATAACCTCTTGTCAAAAACAATTATCAAAGGAGCAGTAGAAAAAAGGTCAATGTGGATAAAGTCATGTAACATGATTTGATTTTCAGCATGCAAACTTAGTGTCACTTTCATGAGCAGGATTCTGAAGGGGAATGCAAAGATCAGCTGAGAATTGGCAGGAGAAGAACCAATTAGGAGCTTCTCTATGTAAATGTAAATCAGTCTGTACTAACAATGCTGCTAGACAAACAGGGGCAGCACAGTAATGAACTGAAAAAGGAATGAACAGTGAGAACCATTATTTGTCAGCTGGGAAAAGAAATGTTTTAAAATTATTTGCTGTCCAGCTGCAAAAACAGGACTAGAAAGCACTAGCAAAGTTTTAAAATTAAAGAAAAAGTAGTCCTCAATATGCTACTTTTTTTGTTTTGATAATGTGTATAATCTTCAAGGAATAGCAGCTATTATTTTGGTATCACTCACATAGGAAAGTCTAGGACTGTTAATTTCACAACAGCAAAGTAGTGAAATATATTGTTGTACACAGAATTTTGCTGATTGCATTAGACCGCAAACACTTAAGCCCAAATAATGTGCTATCATATTTCTGAATGTGTAAACTGAAGAAACTTGCATATATATACTTATTAGTAAATGAAACCACTACTGGTATTTACCCAAAGCAAATTTACAGTGTCTTAGCTGGATACCAATCATCCTAAAACAAAACACTAATCACTCAGAAGAGCAGACAGTATGAACACAACTGTTGTTGCCACAGAAATATTGTAACTCACAGACATAAAATTCACTGTAAAAATAAATTCCAATAAATCCCACCTGGGAATATTGTTTGCTGTAAGCCTTGCTATTATGAACTTATGTTTGCGGGTACCACAATGAGTGTTCAGAGAGAGAAAATTAAAAATGAACTGCTGTTTTGCAAATTGTGTAGCAATCACCAAGGCATCACAAGGAGTGGAATGTGAAAGGAAGGGATGACAGGAATGAGGAGTCTGAATCATAGCTGTGAGCCCAAACCATAAGTCAACTTTTGCCAGTCATAAAAAATTTAGATCCACGCTTAGCAAGCTGCATTTCTTTACAGTTTATCTGATAACATCTTTGCAAGTTTTTCTGGTAATGATGGACATAGGTAGAGGTTAGATTGAAAACTCTGAGTTTATTCAGAGTATAAGAGATTTGACAGAGAGGAAGAGATGCTTGCAATGGCATGGTGTGTGTATATGAAAAATGATCAAAAACAAACCAGGGCTGGGTGAATTAGATGGAGAATGTGGAAGATTTTTAGCTGGAAGGCAATTCCTGGTTTATTACCACAGTTAGAAAACAAGTCAGTTGTGCCTCAGCTTTAAGTCTTTTTTAGGAGAAAGGTCATCTCTTGAGGTCCTTCAGTCTACCAAATAATGCTCTTCCTTTTGCAGCTCCCTGTGGTGGGACAGTGATAGGACAAACTGGCATCATCGAGAGCATGGGGTATCCTGAGCTTCATTATCAAGACAACCTGCTGTGTGAATGGTTTCTGCAGGGTCCCAGGGGCCACTATCTTACCATCAGACTAGAAGGCCTAGATATTCAAAACTCTTCCGAGTGCACAAATGACTTTGTGGAGATCCGAGAATACAACGCTTCTGGTCTGAGAATTATTTCAGTGTTTGTCTTCCCCTGCCTAGTATTACTTCGAAATCTCACCAGTGGTTCCCAAAAGGATTTCCCTTTGGGTACACAGTGAGCCTTTTCAATGGGCAGTATTTGTTTCTGTCTGCCTTGCTTGCTGATGCAAAGTAAGGCAAACAAAGCCCTTCTATATGCCAACAATAACTTTGTTTTATGAGTTTACACCTGCCTGTCCAGTAAAATTGGAAAGAGATCCTCCAACATAAATATAAATAATATATTGATATAATATTGTCTTTCTGTATGTGATTTTTGCAGGAAATCTGTTGGGCAAGTACTGTGGAAATACTCTCCCTCATGCTGTGGATACCTCTGACAGTTTTGCTTATGTCAAGTTTGTCACTGATGGATCAGTCAATTCCAGAGGATTCAGACTGCGCTTTGATTCCAGTACTGAAGGTTGGATTTGTAAGGTTGCAATATACTCTCAGGAAGCAATATATACCACAGCCCATAATTGCACTAATACAGCATGTATTGTAGATCACTTGTTCTTGGAGTGGTGTGTATTTGCTCTTAAATTTCAGCTGTA
>NW_008651835.1:8239-12881 GCF_000695815.1 Acanthisitta chloris
CTACTTAGCCAAGTAGAAACTTTAGGAGGCAAGCAAGTCTCCTGCTATAATGGATGCTGCCATCAGTGCTAGGTCTCACACAATGAAGCACACTCTTCCACCTCTTTTCTTTTCAGCAATTAGTCCAGGAATGTCCTAACATACCCTCCCCACATCCCTCTTGACAAGCGAGAACGTAGAGAAATGCTGTGATTTTCCTTTATGTTATTCTGCCCCTCTGAGGTGTGTAGTATTCTTATATCTCCCTAAACCCAAACACTTTTAACCCATAAGTTTTAACCAGAGCACAGAACTGCAGAAATATTGAGGCTGGAAGGGGTCTCTGGAGATGAGGTAGTCCAACCCCCCTGCTCAAGCAGGGTCAGGTAAAGGAAATTGTCCAGGACTGTAGTCAGTCAGGTTTTGAGTGTCTCTAGGGATGGAGACTCCAAAACCTTTCTGGACAACCTATTCCAGTGTTGAATGACCCTTACAGTAAAAAGTGTTTTCATCTGTTCAGATGGAATTTTATTTGTTTCAATTTGTGCCCATTGCCTCTTGTCCTGAGCACAATGAGCACAAAGATCTGCTCTAATCAGGACTGAGGACATAAACCTATTCCCGCTTCACATTTTTCTTTCACATTCTTTAATGTCCATGCAATTCTTGTCCTACCAAAATATGGCTAGTTTTTAAGAAATTCTTTGCAGTCCACATCTTGAAAAATCTCCAGTCAACCCTTCTTAACTCCTTCCACCTCATTCAAAAGTTCATCTGAAAACTTCCTCTTGCTTCATGCTTGCTTCTGCAGTAAAATAACACAGGGGGAAAGAAACTCCAAAAGCATGTTATTCCACTCCTAGGACCCTGTAATGCAACCATAGAAGAGAAACTCTATTAGCAAAAGTCTAGTGCAGGTGGATACACAAATTAAGACTATTCTGCATGAACCTGTAAGGGTGAGGAGTGTTCTGCTGCACTTCATTAAACTGTATTTCTCTATTTTAAAAGGAAATTGAGTGCAACCTGGTAAAATTATACCATTAGTCTCAGAAAAAAATGCACTCTGTATCCAAGGTCTTCAGTGTTCTTTCCTCAGAGCACAGTTTAATATTCATAACAAAGAAAGGAAAAGCACAAAATAACTGTACTGAAAAATGTTGCTTAAAATCCCTGAAAGCTTCTTCTCTTCCTCTGTTAACCAGAAGAGAAAAAACACATCCCTCATCATTACCCACTCTAAGACAGAAAGGCAGAAATGTCTCAGTCTTGCCACAGTGAGAGGCTTGTATCACTTGACATTAAAGCCTTGGGGTGACTCGGGCTTCTGGAGCATGGGATGAGCCCTTCAGAGAAGGGAATATTAATAATTAGACTAAAAGGAGCTGCTATGGTCAGTTAATATTCAACTGAATTTATGGCTGAGTGGTAAAGACTGTCAGAAGCTTAGTTGATTAGACAAACATATGGACAGGATAGGCCTATCAAATCAGCCTCTCAGGATCTCTTTGTCTTGCATTATTAGTGGGCTTTTTTTGCTATAACTCTACAAGCAATGCTTTACTCTAAGAAGCATCCAAATATTTGGGTATTTCAGAATGTGGTGGGGATTTTACTGCCCCTGTTGGAACATTTACTTCACCCAACTATCCCAACCTATACCCACATAATCGAGTGTGTGAATGGAGGATTACAGTGGAAGAAGGTCGACGTGTGACTCTTACCTTTAATGATATGAAAACTGAAGAACACTGGAGGTGCTCAGCAGATTATGTGGCTGTGAGTATTGAGTATAAAGGCAGAAATTGATCTTCCTAATCCCTTTATGAAGTATTAGTGGATGTAATAAAGCCTGAAATGTCACTTATAGGTCTATACATGGTTTTAAAACAAGTCATAATTGAATCTGGGGAAAACAGATAAATTAAAGGAAGTTATCTCTGTAGAGCATGTAAACTCATCTGCTTGTTTTAAGGTATGGAAAAGTTGAAATTGTGGCCCAAGCAGAGGGAAAGACTTGAAAAATAATTGGAATTGTCTCTTTAATGATTATGAAAAAAAAGTTCTTTGGTTTTTGAAAGCTTGCAATGTCTCTTTTCTGTGGACACAAAGTCCATCAGTTTCAGGACTCTTGACTTTGGAGGTTGCTACTGCTTTTGTTACTGATTGTTGTCAATTTTTTAAAAAAAGAGAAAAAAAGAAAAAAGAAATAAGAAAAAGCCAGAGAATGCAACAAATGACTACTAGTGGGTTGAACCTTGTATATTCTTAAAGAAAGATAGGAAAACCCCAGGCAACTCTACCTCTTTATCACCCTCCATCTCCAAAAAGATAGATATTGGTTGTTTTATCATGTTTATTTTCAATTTCTGGTTATTTACTGAAAAAAAATAAATCAAATCTGGCACATAGACCCAGACCTGATCAGATATACAAATGCCTCAAAAATATGATTCCGCTATGAAGTTGCAGGAATGGGAAATAGAGTTTAGTTTCCTATTTGTTGAGCTCAGCAGTGCAAGCACAGGAGCTAACTGTAGGATAATCAGAAGCCAGGCCATGCACAAGTGTGGTGGTGGGGGTGAAGTAGCTATCCCTTGAGATTTGCAGATGATGTTTCCTTTGTTTTCCTTCACATATGCTTTAGACAAACCTTTGGGAGCTGGCTTTTTATCAATTAATGATCTCTTAAAAGAAGATTTTTCCTGCCAGCTTGTATGCCTTCAACACTCTAACATATTCCAATTCTCAGTGGGAAACATCATTTCTGCCTTGCTTGCTCTGCTGAGACAGTAGTAGAATGAAGGAAATTGCCTCCTAGGCTAAAGGCTGTATGAAAGAAATGGAGCAAAATGTCTCTGGGTCATCAAAAAGTGAAATGTTTGAATTAATCAAAAATCCCCACCAGCGCTTGATATGTTGGAGAAGATTTTGATAAAGCTGATGTTGGCTTTAACATGAATACAAAGATGATGATGTGAAATGGAATGAATATGATCAGCTGACATTATTAAGTAATCGAATATATAAATATTGAGTTAAACCAGTTAAACAGAAACCAAGTTTCTGTTTTTGAAAAGGAGAGAGAGAGAAGGGGGGGGGAATATGTTTGTATTTCACCAAAATAAGCAAGGTATTGTCGATGTTTCACTTCAGGGCCTCATCCAATCAAGGCAATGGAAGTTTGTTATGAGGTTTTGAGTAGATTTGAGAATGAACCTGCTGTGAAGGACATCGATGAGTCTTGTATTAAAGATGTGAAACACTGTTAAATGATACCAAAATGATACAAGACTGTGTATTGATCTCATAAGGGTTTACTTTGACCCCACAGGTTTACAATGGCCTCAGACAGAACTCTCCCCGGCTGGCCAAGCTGTGTGGAGAGGTAAATCCAGGCACTGAGGTGAAATCCTCTGGAAACACAATGAAAGTCATTTTGGTGACAGATATATCCCATGCAACCAGAGGCTTCAGTGCCTCATATACATCTAGTGAAGATGCAGGTAGTGTATGTTTTTTATTTAAGTGATTGATTTTTGGTGAGTCATTTCATAGCTAAAGTACAGGCACATATAAAAGAAATTACCTAAATTTAACAAATCTGATACCTTTTTTTCCTCTTTCATCTCTGGATGGGAATAGATACATATATTTAATTAGCTGAAAGGACTTGAAAAAAAAGGGAAATCTCTGGGAGTTATGTACTTCATCTGCCTCTGTATGGATCACAGTCCCTAGTCTCCCTACTGATTTATTGTTTTGTACTTAGTCTTGAGTAAGAGATGGTCTGAAGTGGCCTTATTCCATTAAAGTTCCAAAAAGCATAGTGCCATAGACAAATCGAATAATTCAAGTGCTTCCTTATTACTCAGGAGAGTAATTAATTTATAGTAGCTTGTGAAAGAGTGCAGCTAACCTACTTTTGCAAGCTCTGCCTCCAGAGAGGAGGCAGCTGGCAGGGCATTACTACTACAGCCTTGAGTCTTTTGAATTTGATGTTCCAACCCCCACCCCAAGCATCCTACTGTAGCGTGAGTGTACTGCTTTTGAGGGTATGTTCCCAAAAAGTCTTCTTCTGAGTCTAGAATTAGGCAATGAGTAGGGTTGAGCAATGCTGAATTGAAGCTGTAGTGAGATTTTATCAAAATGTTAAATAATGCTTGTTGTATTGACAGTGACGTTGAAATATTTTGTTTGATACTGTATGTAATTTTTCTTTGCTTTACACATGTATTTTTAAAGACTTGCCAATAAATTCCAGGACAGTAGGCAAGAATTCTCTTGTACACAGGCATAAATTATAAAAGGAGTAAGAAGATGGTAAAGGTTTTGATATAATCAGCACATGTGCTTACTGACATGAGCATATCTGAATAAACGGGCAAGATTTCTTCTCATACAAGAATTATTACTATTATTACTATTATTTTGCTTCTGCAGTTTGTGGTGGAACTCTGATGGGATCTGCAGGTGGGAATTTCTCTTCTCCTGGTTATGATGGCATCAAAAATTACACAAGTAACCTGAACTGCGAATGGATCGTTGAAAATCCCTACCACTATAACTCATCCATTTATATATCTTTTGAGGATTTCCACTTAGAACATCACCAGAACTGCCAGTATGACTACCTAGAGTTACGAATAGGTTTGTATGTTCA
>NW_008651835.1:12917-13291 GCF_000695815.1 Acanthisitta chloris
TGTACAACTGTGTTTGTGCCAAATCTGGTTCATATCTATTTGCAGAGAGTAACTGTTGTAGAATCTATACATATGAGAGTGTTCACATCATGCCTTCCATGTTGCATCCATGACTAGGAGTGGGATTTCACTACCAGAGCAATGGATGCATAGATTTGGTCACCTGTTCTTTCAGGGGAGAAAATGGAAAACTGGATAGGTATCTTGGGGGGATAAATTGTTTTGGTGTTTGCAATACTCACCTGACTCTCTCTGTACAAGGGACAATATGAATTTCACTTCATCTCCCTTGAAAGGTGGAAGTTGGAGTCATCAAAACAATCTATTTGTTCCACTGGGAATTCTCTTCCTGGTCCTGAAATATCTCCAGAGAC
>NW_008651835.1:13321-22690 GCF_000695815.1 Acanthisitta chloris
CATAGCCTCTGGGCTGCACACCCACTTCATATCCCGTGTTTGTACTCTATAAGATGATTCTCCAAGAAGCAATCCATATTTCCTGTGAGACTGCATCACAAAATACAGACTAAAGCATTTAAAAGGGAAAAAAATCACAGGGTTAATGCACCAGTAATATATCTGCATATTTGAGCATCTTTAGCTATCTACAAGAACAAGCAACTGGGAATGTCATATGAAAGTCACTCAGTTAATGCTAAGTGTAGTATGAAAGCTGCAGCTGTCTTCTTCACTGAGAGCTCTGTCTGTGAGTCCCAGAGAGAGCAGGTTCTAATTTACCAGGAAGTAATTTCTGAAAGATGTAGAAAGGTTGAGAGTGGAAATCTGCTACATCCTTATTTACAATCATTTGAGCAGGAACTTCTGGTTGTATAGCATCGGTTTGTCCTTTGAGGAGCCAAGGCATACGTAGCTATGTAGCCTAGCAGTTCTCCCACATGCATACACTGGAGCTGGGAAATAATAGAAAGAAAACTGAGAGAAAGAAAGAATCAAATGTATCTGCTTGGTTACTCATCCTTTCCCACTACTCTCTTTGTTGTGGACCTCAGGCCTCCCAGCAATATGACCCATGAAAAGGGGAGAAAATATAGTCTCATTTAGCTCTGCACAGTTTTGTCATCTAAACAGTAATGTTCATTTTGGCCATACTACTGGAATTTCAGTTTCATAACTAGTCTTGTGTCAAAAGCAGAATGCCCTAATTCATCTGTGTAGGCTGACAAAGAACATTTAATGAGCACTGAGATGTAAATTCTGCAGAATATCACTAAACTCAGGCAGATACTGTTTATGATTCTCGACACAGCAGATGTGTACTTGGGAAAGGCCCAATTCAACAGTAAGTTACCTGAGAGACCCCACATGAATCTGAGATGTACAAAATGTTTTTGTGATACCCATACAACATGCTTTGTGGTACTCAATGAAAAAAACCACAGCAAACAAGCAGAATTGACTGTATATATTCGCTGAGCAATATTTAAGCTAAATAGATAAAATAAATATTTCAAATTTCTTAGGATAAGGGTTTATATTGAGTTATTAAATTATCAGGCACGTGCATGTAGTCTGTACATGGTAATACAGCAGAACATATTGGTACAGTGAAATATACTCCTAACTTTTGGCTTTTGTGGAAGACTCTTGACTTTGTCTTTCAGACCATTCCCTTCAGTTTGAATGAAATCTTACAGCACAATATTTCTGTTTACATTTTCTGTTTATCAACAGTCTAGATCTCTGGCCATTCATGAAAGCAATGATTGGTGTCACTTTTCACACTGTAGAGGCTGAGTAACCTGGGTCCCATCTGTCACATAGTCAATCACCTTGTAAGAAGTGAAAAAAAGAAAATGTACAATTCACATGCTCAAAGTACTTATTAGTTTTTGCTGAACCATAATTTATCATAAATGTCTTCTGCTTGTACAGCTCAGTACCATTTTTAGCATGTTCTCAAGACAGTTTGCAGCATTTCTCTCTGTAATTTGCATTAATAGAATTTTATTCTATGTCACTTTTATTCTTGCACTTCAAGGCACTTCAAATGGTGACTGTGTCATCATATATGACAGAAAGATGAAGTTACTTGACCATGTGACTTAGAATTTCTAACTGTGAGGCTTTGAAGAGCACCCAAAATTTCTCCTTCTTGCTCTACTGCCTTCTTCACTATAACAGCTTGCCACATTGTGTGGAACTAGGAGTTGCTTTCGAGTGGGGACTTTTAAGACCAGTAGCCTGCTATGCTTAGAGAACTGAATTTAGGAATGGCATTGCCTGGATGACATGAGGAATGCTATTACACTTATTTTATTTCTGCTGAGAATTTATCAGCAATAAACAGAAACTGATACTTTTACCAATGTGATGGATAAGACCAACTGAGCAAACACTCAGTGTCACAATAGTACAGTGACCTGTGCTGTGCCTTCCATTTAAGTTTTAAGGATTTGAACAAATGCTGGTATTTTTTTTGCCATACAGAGAACCATACATTGAGCTCCCTAGCAAAGAGATGCCCACTATTAATACCGCAATGATGACTCGTTTGTGGATGATGCACATCCCTATATGGTAAAAAACCCCACAAAATCCCTGTTGACTTTAATGAGGATGTCACAAAACTAAAGGCTGAATAGGTTTCCACGTGGTCTGGTCTTTGGGCTATCTCTTCCCGCTGTTCTGCCCCCAAAAGTCTGTAGTTTTGGGGCAGAACAGTGAGCTTTTTGAGTCTGATGTGACATATGAAATGAAAGTGTGCAGGATGGAAGGAGGGGGAGAGAAGGAGCCTGAGGTATTAAAAGGATCATTAATATAGCTTTGGAGAAACCTGCCAAGATTTGGATCCCAGCAATCTCTAATCCCAAAACACTATACTTATGCCCATTACAAATAATCAGTTACTAAGTGTGATATGTACTTTTCTCAAATTTTAGTCAAAACGCATTGAAATGCATGTTTGCCCTATTCCTTTATGCTAGTGTAGCTCTTTTAGCATTCAAATAGTGTTGTGCTTTTTTCTTTCTTTCTTTACTTAGGGGATGCTGACGGAGAGCTAATAGCCAGACTTTGTGGTCAGGCTGCACCATCTTTGCCTCTAGTCATAGCTGTTCCCCAGATCTGGGTACACTTCATAAGTGATGAAAACACAGAAGATAAAGGATTCATGGCCCATTACACATTTGAAGGTAAATGGCTTGACAGACTTCTGCCTTTGCTGACTGAGGCACTTCTGCCATTCATTTGGTGATACTGAGAATACACATTGTGGGATCAGTTCTCAAAGAGGTCCTCAAAAGTCATACAGTGCCTGCCTCTATTTATATGCTCGTAAAGCAAATGTGCTAGCAGTTGAACTTTCAGATTTATTTTCTGCCACACTGTTCCCATTCCCTGAACTGCATTTGAGGTTTTGCAATGCTGTGCAACACTCAGAACAGCTGGTTGCTCTTGGGAATAGGCATGTAACAGGTAACACCAGCCAAGTTTGAATTACTTCAAATAGACCTCTGGAGTGTTAGCATAGCTGAAATGCATTCTGGTACTTGAACCTTCACACTCATTTTGAAATCCACTTAAAGGTGTATCAGTGCAAATTACACCACTTTGCCATTTATGTGCCAGCACAACTACTCATCCTGTCACAGCTGAATTTAGCCTTGGGGCTTATCTAGACACATCAGCAACTTTTTTACTTGATTGTGTTGGTCCAAGAATGGCACTGGTTTGCTTAAGAGACTGAGATAAATAAATGGAAGGTAAGGTGGAGGAGGCAGCTGTGTCAGTTGGCAAAGGTTTTGCAGAGCTATATTAAGTATCAGAATATATGCAGAGTTCCAAGGCCATTGCATCTGTGTACTCACTATTCAATGACAAAGATTTTAAAGCTCGGATTTTCCCAGATAAATTGTTCATCCTTAACTGTATCACTCCAACTTAAATATATTTTAGTGCTATAACAAGCTGAATAATCTTCCATTCATTTGATTATAGTGTTCAGTTACTAAAATGTATTGAAATGTTACTTTTTTTTTTTTTCAATTCAGCCTGTGGTGGTATACAGTCAGGTGAAAATGGAGTTATCTCAAGCCCTAACTACCCAGAGCCTTACAGCAATCTGAATCGCTGCTCCTGGTTGTTGGAAGCCCCTGAGGGTCAAACTATCACTGTGAGTAATATAATGCCATGATTGTGTGCAGAGCTGACAGCGTGAGAAGCACCTTCTGAGTCTTGAGGAACAGGTCTGAGATGATTTAGAAAATCAGAAATGTGGAGGAATGAAATACTTCCCCATGATCTTACCTAAGAGAGGGAATGAAGATAACACAACCAAACTAGATTGTGCTTTTTGGAAAGCAGAAGGATCCTAGTATAAATTGACCTCAAAAGATAGCACTAACTTCTCCTTTAAACAATGACTTTCTACGTATGTTTAGTAAACTAAAATAACTCATTTTATTAGATGCGCATGGATATTCTCACTATCATGAGAATAAACGTGAGGCTGAAGGTTTTTCTTCTCTGCAGAGAAGTTACAAGCCAAGTAGAAAGTTACTTTTGTATCTTACTGGTTAGTCTGGAAGATAATATGATCACTGGTACAAATTACATCAATGAGATGCTGTTCTTATTTACCAATCACTAATAAACAAGGTGCTACTTTCTTGAGTCAAACTCCTGAGAGACCGATTTAACCACCTTTATGACCAAGTCTTGCAAAACTTCACTCACTGCATTATTTGACTGATCCATTCAAGAACAGGTCCAACCAGTGACATTTATGGACCATGTCAGAAAAAATATCCGAAAAACAATTTTGTAAAAATACATTGCAGGTTTTTATATACATCTCCCACTAGTTTCCCTATCCTGTTTTCCTTATTTACAAGTACAGAAGTATTTCTTAGAAATGCAAACCCATAGTCCTAATTATTCTGCTGTTGATATTCTGACCACTGCCTAGGTATTCTGGGAGCACAGGATTATTTTAGTAGAACACAGAATTTCTATTTAATCCACAAACTTGTTTAAAGCAGAACTAATCTTAACCAGACAGAAGTAGATTTCTGTTTTGAAAGGACAGAGCAGCAGCCCCCTCAATGAAGGCAGACTAATTTTTCCAGTATAAGCTGCCAATTTCAGCTGCTGGTAAAGTTCTGAATTTAAAACATTTGAGCTAAATTTGTATTTGGTCTTTGCCTCAGGCAGAGTTCTTTTGGAAATGAATATATGCATAAAAGGTACAGGAAGAATACTATGTATTTGCGAAACTTTTCCACAAAGATCCTGCTCCCAGAACTGGGGGAAAAAAAACACCTTCTTGGAACAGGGCCAGGCAGTAATTAGTGCACATCAATATTTCAGCATAAACAAAACCAGGAGTCTACTAGATCAGCAATCTAAATCTTTGAACTGGAAATCTCACCTGTGTGCGTACCACTCCAAGGACAAATGGCATCAGTCTGGGAGGGATACGGTCAGAACCTGCCTGCCCAGCTCGGTCTATTTATGCGATGCATCCAGGGCCACAGGAATGAACCATGGAACTGTTTCAGATTTAATGGAAACCAGCATTATTTTTAGCTATTGTTTGCATTCTAATTCAAAATAATAGGAAGAAAAAAAGTCCAAGTATTTCTGCTTACATAGAAACTTGTATTTCATGACCAGAAGCCTTGAGTGAAGGAAAGCAGTTCAACACCTTTGCATATTAGTCTGTTTTAAGCACATATTTAGCTTCAAACATGTGGTTAAGTCCCAATAATGCCAGTTTTGAACCTATGTGTTCTTCTTTCATTTCTGTCCCCAAGATACGTAGCTGCTGTTACTTGTAGTGGCAAGATTCCAAGTAACACTTGCAGGAAAGCATCATAAGTGAGGGTTGGATTCCTGAGTACACCCAGAATTCACTGTGCCAGGATGGCACTAGGATCTGGCTGGAATTGCTCTAACCCCTCCCCAGTGTGGCTGGTTTTAGCACCTGAATGTCACTTTTGTGTGTTGCAGCTTACTTTTACAGCCTTCCACGTTGAAAATCACTCACTTTGTAAGTGGGATTCTGTTACCATCCTGAATGGTGGCTCTCCAGGATCTCCTGTCATAGGAAAGTATTGTGGAAACACATCTCCTGGGACTATTCGGTCTGGTTCCAACAAGCTGGTTGTCATCTTTAACTCTGATCACTCAATTCAAGGAGGTGGCTTTTATGCAACATGGACAGCAGAATCTTTAGGTAAGTTTCCATTACAAAAGAGATACATTTCAACATCTTCAGCATCCATGAAAGAAGCCAGCACTAAAAAAACTGAAGTATTAGACCAGTCACATCTGATCTCACACAATGAAATAAAATTTGGACCAATTTTGTACTTTTAAAGTCTCCCACTGGCAGTTTCTTGATGGCTGTAAATTGATACTATGGCCATTACTCTCCAGGCAGTGGTATTTATTGTCAATGTCTATGAGACATTTCATTTCATGAATAACAATTGTTCCACAGTTTGATTTGTTTAAACACTTAAAACTAGGAAGAGGTCACTTTCAAAACAGAGAGGCAGACAGAACTTCTTTAAGAGCACATATGACAACAGCCAAAAACTCTTCCACTGCAGTGGTGATGTTGGTATTCTTTTGAAGGTGATATACATGCAGGATTGAATGGTCTATTTTTTTAAAGCTACTGAAATTATCTCTGGATTGCGAAAAAAAATTAAGGTAGCTCACCACTTGCACAGTGTGCTTCAAGAAATCACAAAAGGACTAAAGGCAAATGTAGCTGTGGCAGATGGTGGCAGGACAGAAATCACTGTGCCTTCCTACTTCAGTACAGAGCTGGCCATGTGCTCCCTAGGGTCACCTCCAGCTGCAAACCTTCTGAGTGATGGTGATCAGCTTTCCACCCATTAACGACATAGCAGTATTCACATAGTCAGTTGATGGAGTGTCTTCTTAAACATATCAACAGTCTGTGCCTGCATGAGTATACACTGTCACTTAAGCAGGTTTTGACACTGTTCCCTCTTGTCACTGAGATTTCTTGTGCAAGGAAGTGCACAAGTGATGTAATAGACATGAATCTACACATGCAATGTGCATAGGCTGTATTCCCTCTGTGAAAGGAGGTTTCTTTTTTTGGTATACCTTTTCCTTTCTTTGGCTTTCTTCTCATTTGTTCACTGAGAATGTCTGAGTTTACATTTCATATGTGTGACCAAAGCTTGGTTTCACCTCCTTCTAAACACAATTGCTATTTTTAATGTAGAAGAATGAAAAATAAAAATATTCTTTTTAAAGCTATTATGTTTTAAAAAGATACTTTAAGAGGAAAAATGTAGAATGTTATAAACATTTTTTTTGCTATTTATTAATCCTTTTACTACATCATCTCTGAAATAATAAGGGGCTGCTAGTACTGTACACATAGCCCTAGTAAATTATTCTTGGCATGGTATTTGCAAGCATGTTTCAAATTAACTGAACTTATTATGCATAAAAGCATGAGCTGCCACAGAGCCATGAACAGCTATTCCCCTTTATAAATGAATCTGTTAGCATTTTTAAAGGCATGTTTTTCAGCCCTCCATAATCCCACTGAGATCCACAAGGCTGCCTGGTCTGGAGAAGTCACCATTTTGCCCTGGGTAAACAGATGTAGCATGAGTGGATTCATATGTGGAACCACAATATTTGCATGTTGAATAGTGAGAAGAAAAAAGGATTCAACAGTAGATTGGGTTTTATTCCCTAGAGTGCTTTTCTGAATGGCTGTCTGTCGTGATGTGCATGCTGTGGGCTGTGGGAAGGAACCTTCACAGTCTCAGGAGAAGCTCCTCATTACTGTATTCCTGAGCCTTACTCTCTCTCTGCAATACTCACTTCAAATTACCAAGGGTATATAGATGGACTGGAGCAAAAGGGTTTGAACTGGCAAGAAGAAACTTGTGAATAAAATAAAGTACAAAGAGAGACTGTCTCTAGAGTGTAACTACCCCCTTGCTGTAGGGACGAGAGAAGGAAAATTGCTTAAAAGAGAGGTAAATGAAGGGTGTCAGGGCTTTCCTCTCTCACTCTTGCAGTCACAGAAGCAAGAAGCAGTTCAAAGCTGACACTAACTAAAAATATTTGCACATTTCTCCCACCTGTTGCTGTTTTCCAGGCTGTGGTGGAATCATTCATGCAGATAATGGTACGATCAGGTCCCCTCATTGGCCTCAAAACTTTCCCATGAACACCAGATGCACATGGACCATCATTACACATGAAAGCAAACACTTGGAGATGAACTTCCACAGTAACTTCCAGATTCCAGACAGCAATGGAAGCTGCCAGAGCAGTTATGTGAAGGTAAAATAATTGTGGGGGTTTGATCAACAGAGCAGTGCTTTAACAAGTCATGATTCCAGAATCCTGTTTTGCATTTGTCATGGTCAGGACTATCAAAGTAGAAAACTCAGGAAATACAGTCTAAAGTCCTTGTACCAGTACAGTCAATTTTCTGTAGTTCTTGTGAACTGGCTTGTATATATTTTTAATTTTTATCAGTTCTTGAGCTTCCAACTCCATCAGGGTTCCATAACCCTACATGCATCCCCAAAAATGAAAAATATGAAAAAAGTATGTATGATTTCAGAACCAGGAAATAATGAGAAAACGTAGTGCAAAGAAAAGATCCTTTCAATTACTCCACTGAGTAAAAAAATAGGAATGTGACACCATAATTTTACCAGACTTCTTTGTAAGTGTTTAAACTGTCCAAGTTGCACTAATCCTTCTTTTCTCAACCTTCAGAAACAAAGATAGCATTCTTATCTTTCATATATTTTCAAGAGCTGCTTGTTTTCAAAGCAATAGAATGGAGTGGACATGCCTTGAATTTTTCAGTGTCATTTATTTCTCAGGCATTTGGCATATGTTCACTGGTTTTGTGCTCATTTTCTCCACAGCACTGCAACTCCTACTTGAAATAAAGGGCAAACATAGTTTGACAACATTTAGGGAGACTTGGGCAGCTGTACCTCTGATCTATACCTAACTTACAAACCACAGTTGCACTCATTTTTTTGAAACTGAAGAAACCCCACACAACCATTGGATTTGTCTTTTCATAGCCTGTTCCAATGATAAATTGATGTAATATGTTACAATAGCTTTCTCTAATGTGAAAGCCTTAATGCCACCCAGTAAATGTGCTAAATTTCAAATTCCTAAACTGCCCTGAATGACATAAGAAAATCTGAAATTTTTGATGTCTACTCGCATTTCTGCATGTCCAATTTGAGATGTACAAAGGTGCCTGGATATAAAAAACTGTGGAACAGGTGTAAGTTTCTTCCATTGATTCCAAACTGAGCAGCCAAAAAAATAGTAATCCAAAATCAATAGTGAGTTTGCAAAAACTTGGCCAGGCTACAGACTATTTAAATAAATCCTTTGAGCATCCATTGCCTCAAACACCTGGTCACATGAATGAGGTGATTCATATGCCTACACTTACAGACTAACCCTTGGCTAACCCTTTCCTTTCTAGGATGGTTGCTTAGAGCAATCACAATTTCATGTGGCAGTTCTAGTTCCACTCCATTTCTTTCAAACACAGTATTTTAAACATCAAATACAATTTCATTTTAATGTATTTTTGGTATAAACTACCAGTTAAAAAGCCTGTTCAAATACATCAACAAAAATAATTTTATTATTAGAGAAAATAATTTGTGATTTAAGCAGACATTTTAAATCCTTGGCAATAAACATCTTGATTCAGGAGATTATTTAAATGCTTAGAAACATCAACCATCCGCAAGTTTGCAGATGGCACAAAGTTGG
>NW_008651836.1:0-17630 GCF_000695815.1 Acanthisitta chloris
TATATAAACCCACAACCATTTGGACAGAAAAGTTGTGATTTTTAATGAAAAATAGATTTTTACCAAAGAAGTTATTCTCATCACAAACACTTCTAACATTTGACAGGTTTTGATTGTTCAGCATGTATATCAGGCTTACTCACATGAGTATGGGTCACAGGGTCAGGCCTTCCTATGTGACTCATCTCTCCAGCCCACAAAAAGCAATACCTTGAAGACTTGTGCCCAGCTGGGGAAGATCTGAGTAGGACTGTATGTGCTGCTACAAAAAAAATGTTGGAAGTTAATTTAAGCTAATATAATCTCAGTAATCACTGGATTTATTGCCCAGGAAAACTTAAGACCTTTCAGTCATCTCGTTCAGCCAAAAGCTGAGATCATGGTTTGTGAGCTTTGCTGCTTTGTACCAACATGCAGGTGCTAATCATTCCCATACAGCTGAGCCACAATTTGCTGGCCTCCTCTGTAAGCTTTTCCAGCTTTTCACAGTGCCCTCTTACATGTGCTGCTTTACAAGGAAACTGTAACTAACAATTAAACCAGCATGCAATATATTATTTTCTTAGTTGATAGCAGATTGTTTTATGGGGGGAGCATATTAACAAGAGATGCCTGGAGGTATGTGGTTTGCAATGTCCAGCCCTTCAGTGGATCAGGTTATGCACAGATATGAACATATAACCTCATTGATAATCAGGCTGCAAAGGGCTCTGCTGAGTAATTGCAGCATTAGTCTTCTCTAACTGAAGCTTCAAAGTAATTTCAGCTTTTTATAATTACAGAGCTAGCAGACTGTAACAATTTCCAAATGTTTTGGAGCTGATTTTAAAGCTGATCTGCAACATGTAGTTAAGTCTCAAAGGCACAGATCCTGAAGAAATGCTTTGGCAGGTGGGTTGGGACACTTTTCTGGGGGAAATGTTCACTGATGCATCTAAGATTTACACTGGCCACAAACTGGCCTGGATAAAGCAGCACTGCTGGATGGGCTAGGGGAGACAGGGAGAGGAGGTGCAGAAGAGAATACACAGACATGACTAAATGTGTGATATGAGGAATAGTTTAATGACAATTTTGATGTAAGCTTTATTAGAAAAATATAATTTCCCCCTTTTTTTTTTTAAAGCATGAATCTAGATCTTAATGTATCTCAGTGGATAATTTTGAAGCAAGACCATTCCATTGATTAGAAACACCTTGTCTAGGAAGTTTGGGTGGCTTATGGGGTTTCTGTGCTCCATATGTAAAGAAGAGCTTGTGGATCAAGGCTTCAGAGGTAGTGAAGTGCTTGTAGCTGGTCATGAGTACCTTAAGGGAATTCTCAACAGCACATGAGCATGTTGACTCAGTCATTCATTCTTGGTATTTGTGCATAAATAGGCCTGAAAGCTGGGCCTGAAGGACACAGACAATGGCCATCATCTCACTTGTCTCATCCTTGTGACCTCGTCTTGATGTCTTTCCCAGTAAAGCTTCTCATGGCTTGAATGTGAAGCTGGATATATTAGTGGACTTGACATTCATCCTATGCATAACCCTCTACTAGTTTTCAGGGATGTAAGGCTTCAATTACAACATCTAGGATTATAAAAAGTAGATCATGATCTCCATTGTTTCTGATTGCCTGAAAGCCATAGGAAATATTCTGGGAGAAAGCTTAGGAACTATTAGAAGAATACCTGGAAAAGAAGGGGGAAAATGATGTAACTGTTTCTGGCCTGGCAGTTATTTAAGTTATGAGTCTGACATGTGGTATGGGGAGGGAATTGAGGAGATTCCTGGCCAGTTCCAAGGAACAAGATCAGGTTAAAAAATCTTTGCATTGGAAATAAAACATAGAAGGGAATGAAGAAGTTACGTGCAAATGGCAGCTGACTCCAGAACAAAGTAGAACTAGCAAAAGTTTCCTTTCATCCTTCCCATTTTGATGGTATTATAGCAGGGCTTGGGCCTGTTGGTTTCTAAGCTCTTTGCATCTTCTCTTTCAAGGAGCTGAAGCATGTGAATATTGCTGCTAAAGTCATGAGGACACCATACCTGTGTGCTGTGTGTGTGGGTTGCCTGGCAGGACAGGTGGCTCTATCTGCAGCCTCTTGTCTTGTTTGACATAAAATGAGTGAGGGCAGTCTGATGCAGTGGATACTGGTCTGGTAAAGGAGGCACTAACTTTTTGAAAGAGTGAGGCTCTCAGGGGGGTTTTAAATGCAGATTTATATGGGAGGTAAAGGTCTTCAGGGAACGCAGAGAAAAGCAGTGCTATTGGTACCTTATGGCCTTCTAGCTCTAAACTATGCCTGTAAGTAAGGTGGATGGTGAGGAGTGCTCGTTAAGTTGATGAGGGACGTGTGTGTTTGTGCTTACTTCGTGGTTTGAGCATGGCAGTGCTGTTGAGCTTGGTTTCTCCTGCTTTGTGCATAACAACTTGAAAAGTTGTGAAGTGCCTTTGCCTCCTTCCTTGCAAGTCTTCCGTGCCTACTGCATAATCTTGAGATTGGAACTCAGCAGTATCTTGCCTTTGTGTGTATATTTTCAATGTGGAAAGGAACTGTTATTAGAAACAATAAGAAAGAGAGCAAAGAATTTTTATCCTTTCATGAAGTTGATCCAAACCTTCAAAGTGTTTTGGTACTTGTGTTTATGGCTAAAAGATTGATTATTTAAGTCTGTGTTAGAGTATACTTTTTAGTATGAAGTAATGGCTCATGACAAACCACCTCAGGAATGCTTTGGAGTTTTTCAGGAATTTTTTTAAGTTGGATGAGGAGGGAAGAGTGCGAGGCACTAAGTTTAGCATTTCAAAACATCTGGATCTGCTCTATGGTTTATTTTTTAATGTGTTTTCCATGAGTCTAGTTAAACAACCACATGGCTTGATGGCAAATGAATGCAAGTGTAGGGTTTGTAAGGGGACCCTGGATAAAAGTTCATTTGCTAACTAGAGTCAAGTGGTATGCTCTTGTTTCTGGTTAGGTTGTGTGGATTCACAGAGAGCCCATCTTGGCTGCTGCTGTTCCCTCTCCCTGCCAAAAGCTGCTAAACATAAAGCAGGCAAAGGAAGTACTAAATTACAGAACACCTAATCTTTAGTCCTTTGTTTAATCTCAAATGAGTCTCCCAGATCTCATAAACTAGAAACGAGGCCAACACATAAAGCCAACCACAAGATGCCCCAGGACCTGCATTCGAGCAAAGGGTCTCCAGTGGCTGCAGGGGCAGGAGCAGAGAGGGATGAGTCTGATAATGCCTTTTTTAGACTCTGTTATTACAGCAGTGCTGAGAGTTGTTCTTCTTGTGGGCTGCCAACATACCAGCAAGAACTGGTCCCTATTTAGCAGCTATTAATTTGGGGCAGACTGAGGGGTTTTTTTGTTAGTAGAAAAATAGATATGGTTGTATTGTGGTGAGATTCATAAGGACCTCATTGCTTAGACACTGCCAGAGGTAATGATTTAGCTTAACTCTGCATGCAAATGATCTTTAACCACTGCTCTTTGCCCTTTTCCCTGGCATCCTTTTTCTCATATATTTTCCCACCTTTTCTCTGTTCCAAGCATGTATTTTTCTTCTGTAGCTGCTTTCAGCTTGGCCCAAATGCTACTGAGGCCTCAATCCTGCACTTGCATTAGGAGAGTGATGCTAACGGAGGTACAACCAGGGTCAGCTCTGAGGACCGTGGGGTCCATCCCCATAAGAGTTATAGAGTCTTCCCTAAAAATCCCTGCCACTCATTGCCATTCTGTCTTAACAGTGACATGCAGTGGCAGCATGATGTAACAGAGGCAGCTGCAGACATCACACAAATTTGCTATTGTATCACTTCTTCACTGATGTGTGAACACCTTAGAAGATCTTGATGTGTCTTGGCTCCCTGCACTGGCTGTCTGTGAGGGTTTCATTGAGGCTCTCAAGCCCATAGAGTTGGTCACAGGCCAGTGCAGGCTGAAGGTGGAGAGAGACATATAGGCAAAAGAGATAGTGTTCTAGGATGTTCTTGTTTGTTTCCCAGCATGTGGCACTAAAAATTCTTGTCCTACTGATAAGGAGTTATCCACTCCATTCTTGTTTTCTGTGATCACCTTCTCTTAATTATCTCCTGCATTTTATGTGTGCACACACACTGCAAGTGTTTCTGTTCAGATCCCACCTGTAAAAAATTGTTAGTTGTTTCTGGGTACAATTTGTGTTTCTTTATACCTGGGAATGATTTGTAGAGGTCATTCTGAAAAACCTGCATTTCCCCAAAAAAGACTGGAAATGGTGTTGAATTGATCTGTAGAGAATCGAACCCCTGCAAAACCTTTGCAGGAAGGATTGGATGGCAGGGTCTGTACAAGCAGTAAAGGGAAAAGACAGATTCCTGAGGAAGGAGAGGAGGGAGCCCCAAAGGAACAAAATGAAGGTTATTGAGGGAGGGATAGGAAGTAGAGGCATAGAGAAAATCATGTCCTGTTACTTCACGATGCTTCTTTCAAGACATCTTCTGTGCTTCAGGGTTGCAGCTAGTCTGCAGGCATGGAAAATAAGGGATGTTAGTGTGTAGTTGTAAAAAGGACGCTGGAGATGGAGCCAAGGATAGTACTATTTGTCTTCAGTGACTCGTACAGATTCCTGAGCTGAGGAGTAGAAGGGTTAACCACTCTGTGTATTAAGGCTACAAAAAGCTTTTCAACTGGGAACATAAATTACTGAAGCTGCTATTCACAAAAACACATATCAGACATAAAACAACTGCCACAGCTTTTCACATGTCTTATTGTACTTCATCTCATGGTGATGACTGGAGTGCTCTGGGACTACTTTTCAAAGTATTCTCCTTTGTGTCTCAAGAATACACAATGGCTTAGCCTTGACATCCATCTTCATATGTAAGGAGACTGATAGGTCACTAGTGACATAGCTGCAAACATGTTATCAAGCATCTTCTGATTGCTTCCGAGCAAGTGTTCTTGTCCTGCAAAAGACAGACAGCATTTGGATATTTCCTTCCTGAATATCTTACTAATTTTTATATACTCTGAATTATGGGGAAAACACTTTTATACTGCTCTGTGGTTTGGTGGGAGTCAGAGATCAATGTTTCTAGAGATTGCTGGATTCATTCATTCCCAGGAGGGTCCTACTCTGAAGTGAACATGCAGAAATCCCAATCCTAGAGTGCTGCTGAAGTAAAGATCTAGAGGGATAATACCCAACTAATCAGATATTCATGCACTTCTGTCCCCTCTGTTTAAAAGCAGCCAAATGATGCCATGGTCTTCATCAAGCTGAACTAAACAAACAAGGAATTAATGTTGCTGGAGCAGAATATTTTGTTCCCTTCTCAGTTGCTGTGGACAGGGGCTGTTAAGCCATCTAGCCAGAGTGATCACCAACTTGCCACCCTTCTGCCTGTCATGCATTTATGCTTGGGAAGCTGCAAAATTGGGGGGGGTGTGTGTATGCAAAGCTGCTGACCATCAAGCTGAGATCTGCTGGAAAATATGTCCTGGGACACCTATACCAATAGGAAAAATATCTTAGTGGCATTTTGTTGGTTAGTACCAACAGACAAAAATTGTTGACTTCACCTCTACATGTTTATCTCCTCTGTACAGGTTGTGTTTGCTCTTGTTGCCTGGGAAGGCTGACACAGACCCAGGATCTAGAGCAAGGTGACTCTGGGGGCTCTGCTGAGCCTGGTTGGGGCATGGGCATGGCTCTGTGGGTGCCCAGATGGGTCAGAGCCAAGACCTGCAGTGCTGGGCTAGGGGGCATGGAGTTAAGCAGGGGAAAGATTGTGTGTAAATATTTTCTTTCTTAAACCAGGAACTCTGCAAGAAACAGATCTCAGAGGACACAGAAATATCCAGTCCTTACCAGCACCAACCCTGACAGCTCTGAGGCTGGTTGGGTCCAGCAATGTCTAGTAGTGCTTGTACTAGCATTAAATATAAGCAGGATGGTTTCACCTAGCCCTGTTTGTTAACAGCTCTGCAGTGAACTGTCCTTCTGCCACCTCTCACCCTTTTTTTTTCTTCTCTCCTTACCATAAACCAAATCAAAATCTAGGGTTAGCCACAGCTAAGTGACCATGAAAGGCACAGAGTTAATCCGAGGACCCTGGTCCTTTCAGGCTACTAGCCCTGCTGTGAGTCTGTAACAATCTCTTCTACCTCTGCAGTATTCCAGTTTCTCAAAATGGCCTTACCCATGTCCAAACTGAGGATCAGAAGAGGTGTGTTCCTCTCCTATCCCCCCATCTGTTCCCTCATTAAACTTCTGTGTATCTGGGTGAACCAGAAACAAATCTCCCTGTTCCACCATTTTCTCCAAACTTTTATCTGGCTCATAAGTGAAGTATGAGCCTATTGACAACTGCTGACAGATATATACATCCAACATTTTCAGTCCATGAATGCAGCAGTGAACTACCAGCTTTCCCAACCCCAGACCTTGGATTCAGAGGAACCTAGTTTGAAGCATGGACAGATGACCTCTCCCTGCACTGCAAATTAAGCCTTTTAACTTTCATGTATTATTTCCTGTCTTACGTGCTGATATGGCTCAGGCACAAACATAACTCTTAAGTGCTGACACATGTCACAAGGGTCAGTTTGAAATCTGTGTTAGTTCATAATCCTGGAGAGATTAGCTACTTGTTCACACCAGTAGCATGTTTGCTTCCAGGCTGCTGGGAAGCAGAGCTGGTTTTGGGGGTCTCTGCTCAGAGACCCAGTTCCAGCAGGTTTTCCATGCTCTGCAAGTGCTGGGTGGTGCATTCAGCCTCTGTTTCTCCCAATTTCTGATGAAACAATCAGCCTGAAACAATGACTCAGAGCTCATGAAATTTCCACTGTGATGTCTATGGGGGGAAAAACCCTTGGGGGATGTTTCTTGTCTTGGTGTTGGAGTGCTTTCACTCAGGTATAGAACCATAAGGATGCCAGAAATTAATAGAGTTTTGCTCTAGCTCTCGTTTGGAGTTTGACTACTTTGACAGCAGGCTCCAAAGAGACTCTGTGCTGCTGAAAGGGAGGAGTTTGAGTTGAATAACATTGAGATTGGGCAGCGCAGTGGTGGTGTGGGATGGGGAAGGCTTTCTCACTTCCACGGCCAAGTCAGATTCTCCCTTTCTGTAGGGGTGACTGATTCTCCAGGAGGACAGTAGATCTCCATGTATGGTGAGGGACCACTGCTGTGGAGCTTTATTGGAGGTTACTGAGCTAAGGATCAAACAATTGTAAAAGCCAGAGAGCATTTCCACCAAGCTGAGCACTTAGTTGGGATGGATTTTGGGACAGGCTCAGCTGTCTCAGATGAGCAGCTGGTAGTATGAGAATGTGATGAAAATGAACAAGGTATTGTGTGGAGATTTGTTAGGCAATCGAAAGACAATTCACCCACAATTCATCTGCTGCATTTGTGACAGGTGAATAAAATAAAATACCTTGAGAAAAACTGACCTCAAGCTCTTTCTTCTGGGTAGAAGAGACTAAATCAGAAGACTACACCTTTCATGGAAGGCAGTCAAGCTCTTTTTCACCAAACATTTGGATGTCAACACGAGCAGCTTGAGCCTATGTAAGATTATAGACTTTTTCACGTGTCAGTCAAAATATCCTGGGGAGAAAAATGTCACATTCTCCCTCTGTTACTGGCACTCATGTTTTGTAAAACACATAGCTTTTTATTTAAAATAGATCTGCAGATATAAAAGCTGAACACAAAATATCAGGAAGTTGGCTGGTCTCTAGAAGAGATGCCTGCTGAGAAAGTAAAATTAATTTGCTGTGTGTGACAAATGCTGGCTGAGAGGACAGATGACAGGGAAGGTGTCTGAAAGGGTATGTTTCCTCTGTCTTGCAAAGCAAAATAGTCCAGTTTTGTTCACAAAGGACTGTTTCTGGGGTAAGTTAGTAACCTGATTCTTATTCTTTTCATACTGGTTTACTCCTTTCCTAGTCTCTCTTTTCTAGCACAAAACACTTTGCATGTCTTATATAAGGACAGTGAACAGGAAGAGTGTCCTGATCTTTGTCAGTGACAGGTGCCTCACTCAGTTGGTGAATGGTATTGTTGATCTTTCTAAGATGCTCAAGTCCTTTAGGTAACCTGTTTGTCCCTGTTTCCCTCAACAGAAGAACTGTTAGGACTTGGTTCATAGATCCATCTTATCAGAAACAAAAAGAAAAAAATGTTCTTGGGGTGAATTACTTGTTCCTCTGAATAAATAAACTAAAGCATCAACACTTTTCCACAGGTATAAGAAAATGGAATAGAATGTCCTAAACATGTCAGGTCCAAACGCATAGCAGAACTGGAACTGGCCATTTATCTCAACTCTCAACATGACATCTGTGATCATAGAATCATGGAATCAACCTGGTTGGAAGAGACATCAAAGATCATTGAGTCCAATATCTTCCTTATTTCTCTGGCACCCAACTGCATTTACATCAGAGGAAGGACTCTGTTGGTAACAGTAGACCCAGGGGTGCAGATTTGCTTTCAGGACATGATTTGACTGTTGACTATGTGCTGTTGGGTGTAAGAAAATAAAGCCATGTCTGTATCTCTGTGGTGCTCAGCTGAATTTCACTTCTGGGTTACAGCAAGCCATGATTTTCCTGATATGCACTAGATTTACATGTACACAGAAAATGTGGAGATGTGTGCTTCACACCAATTCAAGACAAGAACAAATGAGGAAAGATACATCACTTTTTCGGTTTTCAGATGATTTGAGGTGCATGCTTCAACCTACCTCCATCATTAACACCTGTGGGGTCCAGCCTGGAGGTAAGGAACCAGAAGATCCAAACTGTACTTTCAGGATTCTTAAGGCTTCTTGGTTGAACTGAACATTGCTTCAAATTGATTGTTAAATCAGGGAGCGTGGGCGTAGCTCATTCCATTATAATCCCCACAAATTGCTTTGTAATCGAAAGCTTTTGTTCCAGTGTCAAGTGGTTAAGCACCAAGTAAGAAGATCTATTTTACAAGACTAGACAAGATCTGACAGACAGCGGAAACTTAACTTTCAACAAATATAACAATCAACATGAGAGAACCAAAAGGTCCTCATTAAGCACTGCTGTTTTTAATTAATTGGTCCTTCAGATTTACTTCTTTAAAGCTGCTAACAGCCTTAAGCCTTTCCTAGATTAATTACAAAAGACGAGCAAATCACAATAATTAGTTTAGCCTCAGGCTCTTTCAAGGCCTCTGACCTATGTGTGTAGGTTTGCTCCATGCCGCGTAGACTGGGGGAAGCAATTTGCCTTCTTGTCTTGTTTCTGAATCAGAATTTCTGGCAGGAAGTGGTTTTTTATTTTCTTCAGTTGTTGAAAAGTGTAATTTTCCTTCCCCTAATATATTCTTGTCACTTAGTTTAAAATGATCCCTCTGCTGTAACGACTCCCACTTGGGCTGGAAACCCTCCTTCACCAACAGCAGCTCAGTCAGTGATGATGACTTTCAAGGCTTGTAATTCTTGGCTTATGGGGCCTACAGACTCGGGGAAGTATCGTTAAAAATGAATCATGCTGCTCCCCTGGGGATGTGCCTGCTTCCTGGGATGCACATTAATGTGTATCCATCACCCCTCCCTTGCTGCAGAGGGCTGGTAAGTCAGCAGTGCAATGTGAGAATGAATTTCAAAGAGGAACATATATGTGTACCTATTCATAAAGGGAGAGAGACTTTCTGCCTGTGCCTGTAAGAGGCACAGCATACCCATTGCTGCACCAAGCTGCACCAACTTTCTTGGTCTGATCCATGCTTTCATCTGTAACTGGATCCAGACTTTTGGGGCCGTTTCTATTCCCTTCCTTCGTGACACAAATCCTCCCATTTCAACAGTCAACCCCTTGGTTTCAATGAGTCTGTTGACAGTGTAATGGGAAATTGTGTCTCTTTGCCTGGAAACTCTGTGCCTCAGTTTCCCTACCTGTAGAATGGACACATTACCACCTCTTGGAGATTAGCCACATGCCTTGACTTACTCATTCTGTAAATTGCTTTGAGATCTTAGCCTGATGAGGAGATAAGGGAAAATTATTGCAGTTTTTGCTCTTGATTAGATAATCATCTGCTTAATTTCCTGTGAGTTCAACGAGGCACCTAAGAATTATGCTAAACTGTGGTTTAAGAAGTGACATCATCACGGTGCTGTACGGTTTGACAAAATCAAATGTGATTATGGATAAGCACTAAAAAATGCTGTTCTAAGTTTTCTGCTGTGTCCTTCCATGTTGCTGTTCCTGCAGTGAAGTGGGAGGTCCTGGGGTGAGGGCACAGGGGGGTGCCTGCTCCCTGGGACTGCTCCCCATGTCCTGCAGGCAGGAGGTTCCCATCAGTCTTGGCCCAAAAGCAGGATACAGTTCTGCTGCCAAGAGGAGAATCCACTCCAAAGGTACTTTCTAAGCACAGCAGTGCTGTGTTAGCACAATATACTGCTGGATATTTTCCTCCTGGAAACAAAAGGAACTTCAATTTTTCATTGGAGCTTTTGGATTCTTTCTTCCCATCTACCCATCCTCTGCCTCACTGCTGCTGGGTGCAGGTTTAAAAGGTGTATTTTTATTTATTTTCTAATTTTAGTGCTGTTAATATCTTGTTTCAGGCCAGAATAAACACAGCTGAACCCCTGTGTGCTGAACTGCTGGGCACTACTTCATTGCTACCTGAAAGCTGTAGAGTAGCATCAGGTCACTGCTGTGTCCCAGCTAATAAATCTGTGCTATTTTTTGAAAAAAATGCCCATATGGTCCGGCAAAAGTGGTAGAAAACAATGATTCTTTCACCTTAAATAGTGAGTAGCTACATTGAGGTGAATCCCTATCTGGAAGAGCCTTTGCTCTCACCTCTAGGACAGTTGGTATCATTAATGCCACAGTTGGACATCAGAAGGGAGTCAGCCCAAACTGGCTTCTTCCCCCTCCCTCTGGGTCCATGAGGAAAATCCTGGCCAGCACAGCTAATCCACTTCCCTTTTATTTCTCTGACAAAAAGAAAAGGATCCTTATCTCACTAAACTAGAAGTGTAATGGGAAGCAAGCAAGGGCCTTCCTCTTCCTTCTACTTATCATCTCTTTGTCCCTCTAAATTTGTCTGTGTCCCTGGACCTTAACCTCCCACTCCAAGGGCAGGACAGGACAGGCTGATAAGCCCTCTCTGAAACCACTGGTATTGAAGCAATTATTCAGCAGCTGCAGCCCTTTGCAGCTGAGCAGAGATTACCATCTCTGTTCATGGGAACACTGTCCTCATGCCTCCTTAATGCACCCTGGCCTCCAGACCTTATTTATGGCACCTTCTGGCTGAGTTCCCAAAGTGACACAGCTCAAGGATCTTTACTGAGCTTTCTTTGGACTCTGTCCTCAAAACCAAGGTAACTATTTTTTTTTCCTTCCCTGTCTACAACTGCTCATGGCTAATCCTGTTCACAGGATAGCAGCACTCCTTCTTATTCCAGAAAACTGGTCCTGTGTTTGCTGTCCTCTGGGAATGTGTGCAGTGTGACACAAGCAGATGAATGCTGCCAACAGCTGCTCTGCTACACGTGTGCTAATATTGCCTTAGTTAACAGCTTCCATTCATAGCTAATTTGAATGCAGTTGGGGAAATGTGCCTGCAATATTTCTATGGATTTTTAAAATGATCTGCCTGTAGTTTCTAGGCACATGTCATCGCAAAAAGCAGATTTTTACACTTCAGCTTTTGTCAGTTTAGGACAGAAGTGTGATTGGTCCCCAAGACTGGGAGGACAACGTCAAATATTTGTATTCACCCTCAGGTCAGAGTTGGAGAAATCTATAAGAATCATGAAAATCTCACCCATTTTAAGCACTGAAGAGTCATGAATATTTTGATGCACATCCCAGAATTTAAAAGCAGTAATGAGGGCCAGGTTTTTGGGGTATTATTTTCAGTGTATATTTACTTACTGGTACTGTCCCAATAGCTTCCACCATAGGCACAGTCAGACAAGAAATAAGAGAACTAACAATAGCTCTTCTCACTCTATGAATTGATGCTCAGTTTTCCAGCATGTGCAGTGGGAGCAGTAATACAGCAACCTGCTGCATGGCTTTAAGGTCTCACCTCTCTATGCTTCATCACATTTGGTTTATGCTGCACTTTCATTGTTAAGCTATTGGGATGGGAAGGAGGGGATGACAAGTGTAAAAAGTCAAAAAGCCCCCAAGAACATTTAAACCCAATGCCCCCAGTGGTAAATACGGTGGTGCTGCTAGCAAGGTACAACTGACACAGAGGAAAAGTGGATTTGGATTTCTTTTTTTCCTCAAAAAAATGCAGTTGAATGACCTTAAATCAGCTATCAGCGTTCTGCTTTCATCTGCATGTGGTATGACCTAGACCTGTGCCTCTTTCAGTGTGGCTCCTCCAGATGTGTGTACGTGGGAGCATGGAGGGGCTGTGCTGGGGCAGGGGAGTGGGAGAATCAAATCTTTTTTTCTGAGTTATGGATTTAGCAATAAACAATAACGATTTCCCCTTTATATAAGCAGCAGTAGGGGAAACAAAACAAGCTCTTTGCCTCATTTCCTGTTGTGTTTTGAGGTTTTTTACCAACACTGAAAACCACAGTTCATTACGGGAAGTTTTAGTGGTCTGAGTCTGTCAGTGCTTTAAATCAGTATTTGGCATCAGCAAATGAGACACTTTTCCCTTGAAGTTGGAGGGGAATTTCACTCTTTTATGTGTGTTTTGTTTGAGAAATTGTGTATTCACATTTCTTGTCAAGTTTCTCATTTATAAGCACTGTGTAAAGCTACACTAACAAAACCAGCAATGTTTTGAATAGTTTTCTTTCAAGCTGGATGAATAACACTTCACCATTAACCTGCCACTTGCCAGGGGCTGGGACATGTGACAGTCACTGGTCTGTTGTCAGCTTGGTTTATATCACAGCCTCTTTGTAAAGACATGAGTTTTCATCAGTGGACTTGTTCTGGAGAGAGTTATGAGCTTGAGCCTCTTCAAAACCCATTGTAGACTGGAGGAGCTAGCAGGGAAATGAAACACAACTTTTGAGGATGAATGAAAATTTCTTCAGAATTAATGGAAAGTGCCAATCAAGCTGAAGCTCCTACTTACCTTCAGTTTGCTCTCTGCATGCAGGGTACTGCAGTGGTTCTGCCCATGGGCTGGAGAAGATGGGATGGCTGTGGTAGGGAGTGTATGGGCTGGAAAAAACACCACTCTCAGCGGTGCAGCAAGCCTGAACCAAGCCCTGTCTTTTTCACCACCTGACTTGTGACTCAGGAGAGCTCTGGTAGTCTTTTCTCCCCAGTTCCCAACCTTCAAAAGCAGCAGGACTGATGGTATTAATCTGCCTTTGTGGCATACCCTGAGATGCTTGGATGAGAGTAAGCACAAGAAAGGCAGTGATGCCACAGGGTTCCCTGAACAGCTGTGTCCTCTGTGGGCAGTCAGCCTTCAAGCTAAGGCAAGACTTTCTCCAGAGTGCTATGAGAAGTTTGCACTGTGAGGAAGCCTGTTTTTATACTATTATCCATATGAACTGGCCTGCTCTTAATTTAATGCACACAGGCTAGCAACAGTCCACCAACAGGACTGACCTGGCTGCAACTGGGAGGATCCACATCCCTCTGGTGGGTTGTTGGCCATGCTAGCAGAAGACTGCTGAAATACTGTTTGTTAACTTGTGTGTGGACCATGCAGATGTGGAAGTCTCCATTTGTTACTCGGCTTTTCCCATGGCCAGCTCTCCAGCCATCAGTACATAGTTGGTAGTTCTTCAGCTACACCATCTTCTCACATCAAGCACAGTCTCAGAAAAAGCTGCCTCTGGATGAAAGCCTCCAGAAATGCAGAGCTGGGAGTTGTTTCAAGAAGATGGAAATGAGTATTGCCCCCTCATCTCTTTGGAGGAGCAGACTATGGAGTGAGATGGCTTTGCTGCTGTCCTGTCTCTCTATGGAGACTCTGTGAGCCCCCAAGGAATGCGCTTTGGCACTGTGGGTTAAGTGTTTTAAAATATGGGAGGCATAAAACAAACAGGCTGAGTGTTCCCATGTGCCACCAAGATCCATTTAATTTGGTAGCACAGAGAGGACTGCTCTTTGGCACCATCCCCACCTCCACCAGTCACCCGCACAAGGGATTAGCAGCGGATTTAATTAATAAGCATAGTAACTTCTTTTTTTCCCCTTTAGCACAGCATATTCTTCCTGGATATTGCCCTAGGTGGTGTTCAGGCTAATACCCCCTTACCTGGCCATGCTGAGCCCTACGTAGCTATAAGATGTAAAGATGGGAATACATGGTCCAACAATCCCATTTCAACTCTTGAAGTGGATGTGGCCAGTACATAGATGGGGAAGCCAGTGGGCTTCAGGAAGGAGGAGGGAAAGTTCATGCTTTCAACTTGTGCTGCCTCTGATACTTTTCTTTGATCCCTTTGCTTTGTAAGGGGATAATGCAAAATCATCTCTTGAAGTTGCAATGGGCTAAAGAGCCCCACAAGTTTTCCAGCTGAAACTTGTAATGTCCTTGGGTTTTGTGCCAGATAACATGTTGCTATGCCACATGCTGCCAAGGAATCCGATTGCTCTGAGTGCAGGGACACTAAAGATGCCACACAGAAGGCTCTGCATGCTTGCTGTGTTTTTCCATAGCAACAAATACGCCTGATTACAGCACATTCATATGCTCTATATAATGAGTATCCCATAGGAAATTTATCACTGTGCATCCTGCATCATAATTAGAAATCAGACTGGGGCAACTGAAACTAATTCCCCAGGCACAGGATGTCGGACGTGTTCGGTGTGGAGAGGGCAGTGGGGAGCAGAGAAGGGAGGGCGAGTGGGCAACTCTACAGAGCGCCCAGCTCCAACCTTAGATGCCAAATTTCACAGCTAATTCTGAAATATGTGTACTGTCCCTCCTGGCTCTGTGTGTGTATGAGTGAGGAGAGGTGGTTTTGAGGTTTTTCTTTTATTTCACTTAAAAATAAAATATAACCCTCCCAAATTTTCTAGCCTAATTTCTCTTCTGTTCCCCTCTGGCAGGGAGAAATTGAAACCAGCAGTGTTTAGAGTTCAGTTCTATAGGCAAAGTGTGTTCTCCTGGGGGGTTGCTGCTGTGGCTTGGTCCAATTGTTCCTGCTGTATCACTTACGATACTCTTAACTACTTCAGACAAATTCAGCGGTGCTCTAATGAAAAAATAAAATACACAGACAAACTTTGAACCAGGCAAATTTAATAAAGAGTTTTATTCACCTGACAAATCTAATCAATTTTCACCAAATAAGGCAACGTTCAGCCTCGAGGCCAGAAGTTCACTGCATGTGCAGTGTATACATCTTTCCAGGTTCAAAAGACTTGGGCTCTGCGGCTAGTGCTGAGTTCAAAATGAAATGTTACCAGCAGGTCAAAAACTGTTTTGTAGCACAGCACTTGTGTTAGGTATTCATATGGTTCAGTCAGTGATGATAGCTATTAAGGTATCTACTTATATTTGCCATCAGCACTGCATTAAGGTTTTTTCTTATATGATGAGATCTGTTCAGATTCAGGTAATGAAATTATCTTTCTTCTCCATTAACCTGTGTCACTTCAATTTATGAACAAATGCTGCCCTTGACTGCAGTCTGATCTGAGCTCATAGGCTTTCACTGTACCTCCAAGGACAGAATTTGGTCACTATCAGTAAGTAAAAATATAAAGGGGAGGTACAAATATATGCAATACAAAAGCCCTACATATATATAGATTGCTTAATATTTCTTATGAATTTGTAGTTAAATCAGCTGTCTTGGTACCAAGAGGTAATTGCCTGAGGCCTCAGGGAGCTCATGGTCAGAAGTGGGTTGGGAATCATGCAGAGGAGGGATTTTCCACACCGAGATTTATCATGTTACATCACCTGCTATTGCAAGAGCATGTGGGAGTGAATCAGGTGCTGCAATGTAGGTGTCTTGTGACATTTTAGATGCTCTGGAGCATCTGATATGTGGCCATACAGTTGGCATCTAGGATGCAGGAGATCTGTGACCATTACAGCAGGCACAGTTGGATGTTACAGTGGCAATAAATGCTTGTCAGGTACTTGAATGGTTCCCTTCTACTAGAAATAATTATATTTATTCAATAAATGGGCTAATTTAATGCCCCAGAGATTGAGCTGACTTTACGCATGATATTTACATTCCAGTGAAATTATTTAGGATGGGCTCACAAAAGTTCACGAGGCTTCTAGTTCTTCCTTTCTGTGCTAAAAAATTCCAAGGCAAGCCACATGCTGCCAAATTGAACTGCATTATGCTGATGTAACGACTCTCAGTGATGCTCTTCTAGCATTGTGAAATGTTTCAGGCCATTGCTATCAAACAACACAGTGTGTATGTGTGTGTACGTGTGAAACAATCACTGAGACTTGCTTCGTCTCAAATTTCTCCCCACAGCCCCACTCAGACATAAACCAGGTTTGGATTTGGGGCATGCAAAGGGCAGCCTGCACCTAACCTTTGCAATGACATGAAGATTGCTGTGGATCATTTCATGGGTGCTTGAGTGCGTGCAGAGCTCATGTGCAGGTTGCTGTCATTAGTGAGCCTGGAGGATTCAGGGCTGGAGATCATGGAGAAAAACTTGGCCTTATGGTGACTCTCATTGCAGTTATCATCTTGGGAATGACTGATTCATGTGGCTATGTAAGGTAAAAGAAAGCAATGCTAGGTTTCTGGGACTGGCATTGCAAATACTCTGATAAATTAACTGTGTTTCATTTGCTATCAACTGGATTTTTTAACTTGGGCTTGCTTTGATGATTCACCAATCCTATCACAACAAGCACAACACTTTGTTCCAACATTCTCCACTTTGGAACAAGGAAAATTAAGTAAGTCTCTTTTCTCCTTTGCAGGAGAATGCCAACATTTGTGCCAGCCCCACAGCTCCACAGCATTAATGAGATCACTGGATGGTGTTCCATGAATTGAAGTGGCCAAAATGCTCTGTTATAAACTTCAGATTAAGTGCTACTCATCATAGCCTGGAGATGAGGCAGCTGGACAAACAGCCTGGCAGCCAGCCCAGATGCCCAGGGGGCACTTTCTGGGCACCAAGTATCTATGTGTGCTCGGTGTACAATTGTTCTGGCTGCAAAAGGCCCCGTTTCACAGTGCCTTCCCCTGAGGAACCATTATTCTGTCTCAGGAGGAGATGCTACAGCAGTTCCTGTGCTGTTTGTTACCTGTGTTTTCCCTGCAGTGGCCAGGTTGGGTAGAAGGGAGTTTTCATAAGGAGGAGATGCTGCAGAAAGTGCTTGTTTGGCAAGGGTGGAAAAGCATGGGGTTTAAACTGTTCTTGTTTCTCCCTGCTCACAGGTTCTCAGGCAAAGGACAACAGTTAGTAAATGGCTCTCGTGTGGAGGGGAAGAGTAATTTTCTCCCTCAGCCTGTTTCCCGTTTCGGTGGGGCCAGCAGGCTCCCGCTGCTTGACGCCAAATCTTGCTGTGATTTATTGTAACTGAGAGTATACAGCTCTAAAAGTTCCTCTTTCCACCCTTCTATGGAGCTGCAAGTAAATTTTATTCATTTTCAGGGGATTTTCTTGATTGCAGACAACAAGAAGTCTGTTCCTGTTGGTTGGCAG
>NW_008651836.1:17657-17931 GCF_000695815.1 Acanthisitta chloris
CCTAAGGGCTTTTCCAGGTTTGTGCTGCAACTTGATCTGCTGAACTTGCAGTGGGATTATCGTCCCTAGTGCTCCCTGGGTTAGGTTTTCCTTTGGAAGTCAGGTGGTGTTCTTCTCAATAAAGCATGGTCAGGGCAGGGTGTTAAAGTGGCATCCTGTGTTGGTTTAGGGTGACTGCATTGACAGACCATATCTTTCAGTACTTATTGCAATGCCCATCAGGGCAGCAGAGCAGGTTTTAAAACCATCCACACATGAAACAAGTTTGGTTCAG